>NW_020935473.1:0-2550 GCF_003984885.1 Neopelma chrysocephalum
TGTTTACACAGGTGGCTCGTTAAGTGTTTTTGTTTTTCTAATGCCAATCTCCTGTTTATCACCCAGCTTTAGCACATCAAAGACACTGTTGCTTTTCCCATGGCCTTGCCGTCTCAGAGGTTCACACAAGCTAATTCCTTACATTTCCCCATTTTTTTTGTTTGTTTGTTTTGTTTTGTTTTTATTCGGCACCACAAAAATCTTATTAGCAAAAACCATCGTAAACCTTTCTTAACAAGACTTAAAACCTGTTGTGACATTGAACCAAAAATAGACTGTAACCTGCTTTGTGTGATCTGTTCACCAAAAGGTGTTTGTGAATTTGTGTTCATATATATACACTCATTCATATTCACCCACACATGCATACACTTCCATTCATTTACATTTACACAGGTGGCCACCAGCATCCAAACACATTTCATACAAGCATACTTCTGTGTTCCATGTCACTGCGTTCCACAAACCTAAGAAATTATAATAATTCTTTAGTACCTTATAATGCTAGAGTCTCTTAACTACACAGATAAAACTAATCAGATAGATAAGCTTTCTTTTACCAATGCTTAGTGAGTAATCTAAAGGTCACACAACACATTATACTTAAATCCTTACCCTCTATAATTATGTGCTTTAAAAATACTAAAAATTCGTGTTCAATAAACTGTGTTCTAATAATATTAAGACAACTGTTAGTTACAACAGCTTCTGGTGGTGTCACAGGCACCTGCAGGAATAACATCAACCTTGTTCCGAAGAACCAGCTTCTTTCTAAGGCTTCATCCATCACGCAGGTAGCTAGAAAACACCTGTGTGCAAAAACTTAGGGCTGGCAATGGCAGAGGAGTTGCAGAGAGCCCCGTCACTTTAACTTCGGGTTTGCCACAGATGTCCGCAAAAGTTTTCTGGCAGCTGTACTTGATTTTTTAAGTCTCTCTGTCTGCTCTCATAGTTCGATGTTGGACTCGGTGACGCGGGGAGCAGGCAGCGGCAGCAGCGCGATGGTGCGGGCCCGCTTGCGGCTTTTTTCCCCCTCCTCCCGTTCCTACCGAAGTTGTCTCTTGCTGGGCTTGGTGGAGGCGGGGTCGCGGCAGTGGGAATTGCTTTCGTGAACGGGCAGGCGGCGGCGGGCACAGCCGGGCAGGCAAGGCAAGGCATGGCGCCGGCAGCGCACAGAGGCAGCGCATGGCGGCAGGGGGGGCTGTGGCAGCGGCGGGCGGAAACGGCTCGGCTTCTGGCTAAGGCAGCTCGGGGCGACTCCCAGGTGGACGCAAGCACTGGAGCGGTGGGAGGACTGGCTCCATGCGGCAGTACATCAGGGCCGGGCACGGCTCCGGGCGGCAACAGGGCAGCAGCTTTAGAAGCGGCGGCGGGAAGAATGGCAGCGGGGGCGGCGGAGAGCTCGCCGCGGGGGGAGGCACAGCTGGCAGTGGCCTCTCTGGCGTCCTGCATACAGCTAAAACTGTTTAGGGCTAAAGACAAACTGCTGCTGGGGCCGCCGGCTGACGATCGGGCAGAAGCCTGCACTTTGAAATTTGTCGGTAGCACGATTGTTGAGATGATGAATAAAAGCTGAAAAACTGACTCACTCTCTTTGCTTTCAGTTTCGCTGCTCGCTAATGCAGCACTTTGATCTCTTCCCCTAACTGGTCCTTTATAGCATCCCGTATGGACACCTCAAAGGCAGCTTGAACTGTGGGGATTAATAACCCTTTAAGGGCTTTTTCGTCATAATTAGAATCTCTCTCAGAGAGAATTAAACAGAGGAGTGTTTGCACGCCTCTTCTTCTTATGAAAGAGCGGACCCCATGCCCCCCTTCAGTCGCTCACCTGACCAGGGTGAGATTCCGCTTGTATTGCGGTTCTGCACGCAGCTTTAAATTCTTGACGCCGGGGGCAATGTCTCGTCTATCATCTGTTTCTCTCGGCTCTTTCTGTTCGCCCTACGTCCCTCAGAACGGCGAAATCGGAGTCTCTGTTTGTCCAGGCACCTGTTAGTTCCTTTTTAAAGTCTATACCCTAAACTCCTCGCTTTTCCAAAAAGCATTGGAGCAATGATAGTGCCGCCTGTCTCTCTGTTACCTAAAAAACGTGTTACCACGCTTTGTGCAGCCCTTTCCACGAGACTTCTTGCGGCTTTGTCGGCGGGCCTCCTTCTTCAGGAGTCGTCCCAGGCGCTGAGTCCAACTATTTTGTTGCTGGAAGCGCGGAGCTTAACTCTTTCGTCTTCCAAAATCCCCGAAAAAGAGGCGTTCAGCGGCGGCAAGTTTGAGCTCTTTTCGTCCAACTCTTTCGCCTTCTTGTGCTGCACAGCAAGACCGACCGAAACTACTACGTCCGACCGCGGCTGCAAGAACCCGACTTGGTTCTCAGGAGTCCGACTTGACTCCTGCCCAGAGATCCGGCTTGATCTCTAGGGACTCCACTTGATCCCTGTCCACGGGCGCCATATTTGTCGCGACGGAAAGCCACGGACGCTCAATGTGAGAATCCAGGAACTTCGTTTATTGTAGATTGACAGCAGCTTAATATACATTCTATAATAGGTTC
>NW_020935474.1:0-611 GCF_003984885.1 Neopelma chrysocephalum
CCACTTGTCTGCACATGACTAATGCCTTCCCAGTTTCTGATGTCATCTGAGGGAACGTGTGCAGATTTATGGAAGGAGAAGGTGAGGAGAAAAGCCAGTAAGTGGCCTTTGGAAATGAGCAAGAATTGCAGTGATATCCGTCAGTGCTTTTATTATTTTTCATATTTGGCTCCAGCTTAAATGTCACTAATCTCCTACTCGGAGAGGTCCCATCCACGGGGAGTCTTGGCAGGTGTTTCCCCACCACAGAACAGGGGTCTTGTACCTGCTCTTGTTGGTTTGCTCCCTTACAGGACACATTTTACACCCTCAGATTGTAGTGATTGTTCCTCTGCCTCTTTCGTTCCTGTCACACAGAGTGGGGGCCTGTGTTTGCTTCTCTCAAAAAGAACTTGCCAAAATGGGCAAGTTCCTGTGGGACTTGGGCTTTCCTGAAGCTCTAAATCCCATCTCAGAGTGGGTTGTACCTGCAGGTTTATCTAGACCAGAGTCCTGCCTGACAGTGAGCAGCACGAGATGTTTAGGGCTGCTAAGAAACAAAACAGGGAACCCAAGATGAGCACAGAGTATAGGATAATGTTAGATGAGTATAGAATAATGTTAGATGAGTA
>NW_020935475.1:0-646 GCF_003984885.1 Neopelma chrysocephalum
CCACTTGTCTGCACATGACTAATGCCTTCCCAGTTTCTGATGTCATCCGAGGGAACGTGTGCAGATTTATGGAAGGAGAAGGTGAGGAGAAAAGCCAGTAAGTGGCCTTTGGAAATGAGCAAGAATTGCAGTGATATCCGTCAGTGCTTTTATTATTTTTCATATTTGGCTCCAGCTTAAATGTCACTAATCTCCTACTCGGAGAGGTCCCATCCACAGGGAGTCTTGGCAGGTGTTTCCCCACCACAGAACAGGGGTCTTGTACCTGCTCTTGTTGGTTTGCTCCCTTACAGGACACATTTTACACCCTCAGATTGTAGTGATTGTTCCTCTGCCTCTTTTGTTCCTGTCACACAGAGTGGGGGCCTGTGTTTGCTTCTCTCAAAAAGAACTTGCCAAAATGGGCAAGTACCTGTGGGACTTGGGCTTTCCTGAAGCTCTAAATCCCATCTTAGAGTGGGTTGTACCTGCAGGTTTATCTAGACCAGAGTCCTGCCTGACAGTGAACAGCACGAGATGTTTAGGGCTGCTAAGAAACAAAACAGGGAACCCAAGATGAGCACAGAGTATAGAATAATGTTAGATGAGTATAGAATAACGTTAGATGAGTATAGGATAATGTTAGATGAGTATAGGATAATGTTAG
>NW_020935476.1:0-3594 GCF_003984885.1 Neopelma chrysocephalum
GGATGGCCACACAGGGCTAACGACCTCCATCAGGCCAGGAGACCGGGGAATCGAACCCGTGGTCGCAGCAGTGAAAGTCCTGCACGCTAACCACTAGGCCACCAGGGGTCTCTGCCATAATCACCCCTAAACCTATCCCCATATGTATGTAAAATAATAATGCTAAACATTTTGTGCTTAAAAAAAAGTGCAAAAGTAAATAAGTTACCTTACTCTATTAAGTCACCTATGCAATCTAAATGACATTTTAAGATTAGAATGGCTTCAGATGCTGTAAATTTGAAAGTTGTCTTCCAACTCTGGTTATATCCTCTGCTACTTACATTCATAGGGGAAAAAATAGTTCAAAAGGGGAAAAGAGGCATAGAAGATGGTCTAGTCCAAACTTGTCTAACTTCAAAGATAAATAAAGATGCTCAAGGCCATAGCTGCACAGTAAGTGACTCCAATGTTACATTTCTTTGATGTTTCTTTGTACAAAATAAACCCCAATTTCATTAAGAACTTTGCAAAATCTGTTTGTTGTTTTAAAAGTATGAAGAAGGCATGTTGGCTTCCTAAGGTTCTGGATGCTGTATCCCCAGAATGAACACATTTATGCTACAGTATATACAGTGGTATAAATCCAACTTCTGGGAAAATAAATTCGGGTGTCACACACTGAATTATCCCTCCCAGTAAAGATGTAATATTACAAATCACATCTATTGTTGCTACAGTCAGTTGATGACTTTTTAGAAGAAAAATCTTATTCCATCTTTCCTTAAGAATACCATCTTTTTCAGATATCAAAACCTGTTATATACTAGTATTGTCACCTCAAAGAAAAATGTTTTTATGATATCTTAGTCTGTTCCTTCATGTCTCATTTCACTTGCAAGGTAATTAAGTATTATTTCAAGCAAAAGTTTTGTTTTACTTTGTTTTGTTTTGCTCCAGAGAGCAAAAGTGCGTACTGATTGTGAAATGATCCAGCTTTGAATACCTTGCAACATCCCTGTATTCTCAAGCAGAATAAATAGATAGTTTTCTCTGTAGGTTGCTGAGAAGAGAAAATGAAATCTAAAACTAGATTTAGATTTCAAAATACTTTGAAATGTACAACTGGCTACCAATTTAAAATATTTTGTCTCATGAAGTTCTGTGGAGCAAATGGAGCTGTACCCCTGTGTCCTATTAATTATGTGGAAGAAAATGGGAAGTGGTCCAGCCCTTCAAATGATTTCTGCAATATTTGCAAGGCAACTCTTTAAATTCTACTGATCTTTATACCAAGCAGTAACAATATGCTTTTGAAGAAACATTTAAAATTTCAAAGGTTAAAAAAGATCAGCGAAACTTTGTTTTCCCCCTGAAATGGATATATATCTGATTTAGCATAGGTTCTAGGAAGTGGAAGAAAACATCTAAGGAGCCTTTTTAATATACTAGAAGTGTTTGAAGGACAGTGTGACAGCATGGCAAGTTTTTTTGGACACCAGACACAAAGACTGAAAATCTGTTTTGTGTTAGAAGCTGATCAAGAGATTGCATTTGAGGCAAAAATATATTAAAGGTAATTCTGCCCATAAACATTCATGTGAAAATCACATCAGAGAAATAAAGTGAATCTGCTGGTTTAGAGAAAGACTTTGTACCTATATTCCTTGGAGTCTCTATCTCATTCTTTAATTAAAGAATGTTCTACTATTTTAGATCTGCACTGAGATGGCTGTCTTCCAATTTTAACAAATGTAAAATGATGATTTTTACCTATGATGAAAGAAAGAAGATACATTCCTATTGTACTTTAGACTGAATTAAGCAAATTTGGTTTAGCTTGGTGAATTATATTTCTTATGGACTGTGTTGTGTGGTCTAACATTTGTCTTAGAATGCTAATATCAAAAGATTGTTCTGCTTTTTTCATAACAGTATGGTTCCATCTTCATAAATCAAGAACTATTTTGTTTATTTAGTGGGATTGTGAAATCACTTAGAGGGGAAAAAAATATAACCTTAGGAGACCAACATGTCTTCTTCATGCTTTTAAAACAGCAAACAGATTTTGCAAAGTTCGTAATGAATTTGGGGTTTATTTTGTACACAGAAACATCAAAGAAATGTAACATTGGAGTCACAGTTACTTTGAAAGACAACAGTGGTGCTGGCATGTTCTTATCTGAGGCTCATAATTTTCAAATCCATTCTCTTGATTTTGTGATTATTTGTTTTTAAGTATCATATATTCATTAGTTTTAACAGTTATACTGAATTAATTGCGACCTCTGTGAACAAAATACATCTACCTTTAAAAAATTATTGGTCTTGGACTCAGAAGGCTGAGTATGTTTTCTCAACTTGTTTATTCTTGCAAGGATTTTGACTGAACAGAATCAGTGTGGACCTGACTTGGAAAATATGAACTTCAGTAAAAATATGCTCTGCAGATTTCACTTGTTTTATCCTGGATTTCATGCAAGATTGTGTGAGTTCTCATGTGCTGAGTTTGGATGATAAAAGGACAGGCTGCGTGAGACTGGGCCTCTTATTACACAGCAACATGAATTCAGTGTCCCCATCAGTTTAGAAAAAGCTGAATTCTATTTAGATGGCAGAATAACTTTTTGAAAGTTATTTCAATGTTTTTGTAATATTTTCAAAAATTAATAGTGCATTTACAGGTGGGTAGTGTTTATTAAAACCTTCTTTGGCTACATGTGCTCCTCTGTGCCTTCAGTTTCTGAGCTGAGAGTGTCTAAAACATAAATTCATGCTCTACCTCTTCAGAAATCTGCATGCGTCTTCCTTTAAAGATCGAGACTTGTTGATGACAGATATAAATAAATATTGTATAATGGCACAAGTGACAGCAAATATAGTTTTATCCGTAGGAAGATTCTCAACATCTAGATTAAGTTTCTGATCCATAGTACTATCCCCAAAAGTCACTTTCTCCATTGACTACCCTAGCTTGTCAACGCAGCTCCTCACTCCAGGACTGTTAAATCTGGTAAACACCACCCAAAATGGTGAATAGCTTTAAAAGGGGAGTTGACCTGCTGCAGAGGTTCAGGAGGAGACTGTAATTCATTCCTCATATGAAGACCAACAACCATGCTTTCATGGAAAAACTCTAACTTAAGTCTCCTTCAGAATCCTGAAGAACTTTTCCTTTTCTGTGCTCCCTTTCACAGGTACAACGAGAATTTAGAAAGTCAAAAACAGAATAAGGAGTTCTAACTACTAATTTTCTGTTTTCCCTGTGATTGCATCTCTTTTTAGTTTAATGTTTTTAAGCACCGGAAGGGCTAGATTTTATAGGAGCTATATTTCCTTAAACCATTCATGACTTAAACTAACATTTTTTTGTGGTTCTTCTTTTCAAAGGTTGCTTATCACTGCCAGCTTTTCATCTACTAAAGAAATCAAATTTGTTCTGCTTTCATAACACTATATTATGAATAGCACATGGTGTCTCTGTCATTTGCTATTTGGAAAATTAGTTTAGAAATACCTGTGGTGTTTCTTAGTGAAATTGTTGTTGATAAAAGAATTAGCAGTATGACATTTAGATATTTATAGAACCCACTGCCTTTCAATAAGATGCGATTA
>NW_020935477.1:0-2337 GCF_003984885.1 Neopelma chrysocephalum
GGATGGCCACACAGGGCTAACGACCTCCATCAGGCCAGGAGACCGGGATTTGAACCCGTGGTCGCAGCAGTGAAAGTCCTGCACGCTAACCACTAGGCCACCAGGGGTCTCAAGATGCGATTACAGTAAAAAGAAACCCCCATGTATTAAACACAACGTGCAGCTGATCAGTTGTGTGTTAAATGTACCATTATTTCACTATATATATTCTACTAGTAGGTCTTGTGTTACAAATCTATGACTAGCTGCCAAAGCATTTCATTAGCTAAATGAACCATAATAGAGACTAGGTGATGTGCATGTGTTGGTAATCATTGATGTAGTTCGAAGAGAAACATGTTCCCTAATGGCTATGTTGTTACGTGACTTTTCCTTATCACTTCTGATCTTGCTGAAAGCTGTTGAAAAAAATCAGCACTCTTGGTAATAGTTTTGTTATTTTCAGTGTGTGGGACATCAATTAGTGATTCACTTCTAATGAGAAGGGGTGGATGAGCATGGGGTTCTGTGGTAACTCTGCTTAGGGCGTTTTATTTCCTGCTCTGGAGGCTGCACTCAGAAGCAGATCAACTCTGAATCTGTGAGGCATAGAGATGAAGCTCCCTGGCCCTCAGTGAAAGCAGTGGATAATCTGCCCTATCAAAGCATTTAAGCATAGCCTATTTTACTCTTCCCGGATACATGAACGGCTAGGGCTGAGCAGGGGCTAGGGACAGGAACACAATGAAGCTGTGGTAGTAATCCCAGAGAAAGAATCAATAGAAAATTATCAATATTGAATAGCAAAGATGACGGGGCATCTACATAAGTATAGACATTGAGATTTACCATCTTAATCTATGTCAATGCAAACATTTCCTAGTCTTCTGCTGTCAGTTTAAGAGTCAGTCAGTGTAGTTAATTGATGCATCTTGCATCAATTTGAAAGATACTGTTGCAGTCTACCTTCTTCAGTCTTAAGTTCTCAGGTGTTACATTACATTCATGAGAAGTTTATATGAACAACATTCAAGTACCACAGAGGTGTTTTCTTTCCCCTCTTGATTGATGGAAAGCTCTTACTTTTAATAGATGCTTAACATGTAAAATTTTGACGAAGTTTATTTTTTGCTGTTTATTGTATTTCGGTACCGTACTGATGGAAGCCTTTTCAACCTAAGGTGACTGAAGGTCCACACTAAGACCTTAAACCATCTTGTCCGGGAGCTGCTTTATGCTGATGACGCCGCCCTTCTTGCCCACACAGAAGCAGCTCTGCAGTGTTTAACATCCTGCTTTGCAGACGCTGCTAAGCTCTTTGGGCTGGAAGTCAGTTTAAAGAAGACAGAAGTTCTCTATCAACCTGCACCTCAGGAAGTCCCCCATCATCCCCACATCACCATTGGCCAGTCAGAACTCAAATCAGCTCAGCAGTTTAATTACCTAGGCAGCCTCATCTCCTCGGATGGTAAGATTGATGGGGAGATAGACAATAGGTTAGCAAAGGCATATAGTGCTTTCGGAAAGCTTCATAAAAGAGTATGGCGTAATAAACACTTGAAGAAAAGTACCAAGATCAGTGTTTACAAAGCCATAGTGCTGTCTACTCTTTTATATGGTTCCGAATCATGGGTCATCTACCGCCACCACCTGCGTCTCCTAGAACGCTTCCATCAATGCTGTCTCTGTACAATCCTAAACATCCACTGGTCAGATCATGTAACCAATACATCTGTTCTGGAACAAGCAGCAGTCACAAGTATTGAGGCCATGTTGCTGAGAACACAGCTGCGTTGGGCAGGACACATCTCAAGGATGAAGGACCACCGCCTCCCTAAGATCCTGCTCTATGGTGAACTTGCCACTGGCTGTTGCAAGAGAGGAGCCCCAAAGAGAAGATACAAGGACTCCCTGAAACAACATCTCAGCCTTGGTCATATTGATCATCATAACTGGTCCACTCTGGCCTCCAATCGGGAGGCCTGGAGACACACCATCTATAACGCTACTGTTTCCTTTGAGAATGCATGCAGGATCACTCTCGAGGAGAAAAGACAATGCAGAAAGAATCGAGCCTTGCAGAATATACCATCTAAGGAGTCCTTCTGCTGTGCCTTTTGCAACCGGACATGTCTATCTCGTATTGGCCTTTTTAACCACCAGCGTGCTTGTAACAAATGTGGATAGAGCCTTTCCCAAATCTTCATTCGCGAAGCCTAGCCATGATGATGAATTAATATAACAGGAAAATAATTCCCAGGTTGGTGTTTGTTTCTTGCATGACCATTTCTAATATATTGAAGTGTACATAAGTAGTTTAAAGTCTGTATCTGAATTTTTCAGATACTTTCTATGGAT
>NW_020935478.1:0-2266 GCF_003984885.1 Neopelma chrysocephalum
CATTTAGATATTTATAGAACCCACTGCCTTTCAATAAGATGCGATTACAGTAAAAAGAAACCCCCATGTATTAAACACAACGTGCAGCTGATCAGTTATGTGTTAAATGTACCATTATTTCACTGTATATATTCTACTAGTAGGTCTTGTGTTACAAATCTCTGACTAGCTGCCAAAGCATTTCATTAGCTAAATGAACCATAACAGAGACTACGTGATGTGCATGTGTTGGTAATCATTGATGTAGTTCGAAGAGAAACATGTTCCCTAATGGCTATGTTGTTACGTGACTTTTCCTTATCACTTCTGGTCTTGCTGAAAGCTGTTGAAAAAATTCAGCACTCTTGGTAATAGTTTTGTTATTTTCAGTGTGTGGGACATCAATTAGTGATTCACTTCTAATGAGAAGGAGTGGATGAGCATGGGGTTCTGTGGTAACTCTGCTTAGGGTGTTTTATTTCCTGCTCTGGAGGCTGCACTCAGAAGCAGATCAACTCTGAATCTGTGAGGCATAGAGATGAAGCTCCCTGGCCCTCAGTGAAAGCAGTGGATAATCTGCCCTATCAAAGCATTTAAGCATAGCCTATTTTACTCTTCCCGGATACATGAACGGCTAGGGCTGAGCAGGGGCTAGGGACAGGAACACAATGAAGTCATGGTCAGAGCTGTGGTAGAGAGAAAGAATCAATAGAAAATTATCAATATTGAATAGCAAAGATGACGGGGCATCTACATAAGTATAGACATTGAGATTTACCGTCTTAATCTATGTCAATGCAAACATTTCCTTGTCTTCTGCTGTCAGTTTAAGAGTCAGTCAGTGTAGTTAATTGATGCATCTTGCATCAATTTGAAAGATACTGTTGCAGTCTACCTTCTTCAGTCTTAAGTTCTCAGGTGTTGCATTACATTCATGAGAAGTTTATATGAACAACATTCAAGTACCACAGAGGTGTTTTCTTTCCCCTCTTGATTGATGGAAAGCTCTTACTTTTAATAGATGCTTAACATGTAAAATTTTGATGAAGTTTACTTTTTGCTGTTTATTGTATTTCGGTACCATACTGATGGAAGCCTTTTCAACCTAAGGTGACTGAAGGTCCACACCAAGACCTTAAACCATCTTGTCCGGGAGCTGCTTTATGCTGATGACGCTGCCCTTGTTGCCCACACAGAAGCAGCTCTGCAGCGTTTAACATCCTGCTTTGCAGACGCTGCTGAGCTCTTTGGGCTGGAAGTCAGCTTAAAGAAGACAGAAGTTCTCCATCAACCTGCACCTCAGGAAGTCCCCCATCATCCCCACATCACCATTGGCCAGTCAGAACTCAAATCAGTCCAACAGTTTAATTACCTAGGCAGCCTCATCTCCTCGGATGGTAAGATTGACGGGGAGATAGATAACAGGTTAGCAAAGGCATATAGTGCTTTTGGAAAGCTTCATAAAAGAGTCTGGCGAAATAAACACTTGAAGAAAAGTACCAAGATCAGTGTTTACAGAGCCATAGTGCTGTCTACTCTTTTATATGGTTCCGAATCATGGGTTATCTACCGCCACCACCTGCGTCTCCTAGAACGCTTCCATCAATGCTGTCTCTGTACAATCCTAAACATCTACTGGTCGGATCATGTAACCAATACATCTGTTCTTGAACAAGCAGCAGTCACAAGTATTGAGGCCATGTTGCTGAGAACACAGCTGCGTTGGACAGGACACATCTCAAGGATGAAGGACAACCGCCTCCCTAAGATCCTGCTCTATGGTGAACTTGCCACTGGCTACTGCAAGAGAGGAGCCCCGAAGAGAAGATAAAAGGACTCCCTGAAACAACATCTCAGCCTTGGTCATATTGATCATCATAACTGGTCCACTCTGGCCTCAAATCGGGAGGCCTGGAGACACACCATCTATAACGCTGCTGTTTCCTTTGAGAATGCATGCAGGATCACTCTCGAGGAGAAAAGACAATGCAGAAAGAATTGAGCCTTGCAGAATATACCATCTAAGGAGTCCTTCTGCTGTGCCTTTTGCAACCGGACATGTCTATCTCGTATTGGCCTTTTTAACCACCAGCGTGCTTGTAACAAATGTGGATAGAGCCTTTCCCAAATCTTTGTTCGTGAAGCCTAGCCATGATGATGAATTAATATAACAGGAAAATAATTCCCAGGTTGGTGTTTGTTTCTTGCATGACCATTTCTAATATATTGAAGTGTACATGAGTAGTTTAAAGTCTGTATCTGAATTTTTCAGATACTTTCTATGGAT
>NW_020935479.1:0-312 GCF_003984885.1 Neopelma chrysocephalum
AGCACTGACAGTGATGCAGGGCACTGCACACCCCACTGACAGCGCTGCACTCCCTGCACCGAGCGCTGCAGCCCCTCCCCAAACGGGAAAGCTGCAGGGGCCCCCATGAGCCAGAGCTCTGCATGTTGAGTCAGACTGGGGTGGGTGGAAGGAAGAGGGCCACAATGAAAAACTGGGCAGTAAAGAGTAACCCTGTGTGACCCTGCACAGCTGGGTGGGACCTCGGGAGGTCTCTGCTCCAACACCCGCTCAAAGCTGGTCCTCATTAGAGGAACTTGTCCATCTGACTTCCAGTATCTTCAGGGATGGGCA
>NW_020935480.1:0-325 GCF_003984885.1 Neopelma chrysocephalum
ACACCCCACTGACAGCACTGACAGTGATGCAGGGCACTGCACACCCCGCTGACAGCGCTGCACTCCCTGCACCGAGCGCTGCAGCCCCTCCCCAAACGGGAGAGCTGCAGGGGCCCCCACGAGCCGGAGCTCTGCATGTTGAGTCAGACTGGGGTGGGTGGAAGGAAGAGGGCCACAATGGAAAACTGGGCAGTAAAGAGTAACCCTGTGTGACCCTGCACAGCTGGGTGGGACCTCGGGAGGTCTCTGCTCCAACACCCGCTCAAAGCTGGTCCTCTTTAGAGGAACTTGTCCATCTGACTTCCAGTATCTTCAGGGATGGGCA
>NW_020935481.1:0-896 GCF_003984885.1 Neopelma chrysocephalum
AACTTAAAGCAGGTCAATAACTCCAGAGTTAGAGAAGGAAAGGGAAGCAGAAGAAATGCTGGATGATACAAAAGCCCTGACTAAGCCCTGTGTGTTTTTTAGGTATTTGTAACCCTTTATTATAGGGCATAAACTTTCCCAAATCTTCATTCGCGAAGCCTAGCCATGATTTACAGCAGATTCTTTGGCCTTGCTGGAAGCGCTGAGAGTGCCTGAATATCCATGAAATTATTCCCACACTTTCCTTTTCTCTAACTCTCGTGGCACAGCTTGAATCTGATGACATTTACAGAGAGAAGTGCTGGAGTGAGATGGACTCAAATCCCACTGGGCTGGTTTTGTGCCTGTGACCACGAGAGGGGCTCTGCCAGGGTTGGCTTCGTGCTCCTGTGAGGAGCAGAGCTGTGCCTTCCACCAGGAACAAACACTCTCCTCTCCCCCTTTTGTTCAAGAAGAAACAGGTCACAGGAATAACTAGATTGGAGGCAGCTTCTTGCTAACAAAAGGGGGAGAGGAGAGTGTTTGTTCCTGGTGGAAGGCACAGCTCTGCTCCTCACAGGAGCACGAAGCCAACCCTGGCAGAGCCCCTCTCGTGGTCACAGGCACAAAACCAGCCCAGTGGGATTTGAGTCCATCTCACTCCAGCACTTCTCTCTGTAAATGTCATCAGATTCAAGCTGTGCCACGAGAGTTAGAGAAAAGGAAAGTGTGGGAATAATTTCATGGATATTCAGGCACTCTCAGCGCTTCCAGCAAGGCCAAAGAATCTGCTGTAAATCATGGCTAGGCTTCGCGAATGAAGATTTGGGAAAGTTTATGCCCTATAATAAAGGGTTACAAATACCTAAAAAACACACAGGGCTTAGTCAGGGCTTTTGTATCATCCAGCATTTCTT
>NW_020935482.1:0-386 GCF_003984885.1 Neopelma chrysocephalum
CCCTGCCCCAAGATGGCGGCGCCGCCCCTACCCAACATGGCGGACAACGGCGTCTTCCGCCCCTCTCTGCCCGCTGTCCCGCTCTCACCGGCTCCATAATCCTTGTCCGGGACGCATCGCCGCGAAGCGTAGCCGCCGAGCCACCATGGGAACCGCCGGGCCGCCCTCAGCGCTCCCAGGGAGCGGGGAATGGCGGCGGCGGCATCGCCCGCCCTCTCTGCCCTGCCCCAAGATGGCGGCGCCGCCCCTACGCAACATGGCGGACAACGGCGTCTTCCGCCCCTCTCTGCCCTGCCCCAAGATGGCGGCGCCGCCCCTACCCAACATGGCGGACAACGGCGTCTTCCGCCCCTCTCTGCCCGCTGTCCCGCTCTCACCGGCTCCAT
>NW_020935483.1:0-2607 GCF_003984885.1 Neopelma chrysocephalum
TAAAGGCTGCCTGCTGTGCTGAGCAGGCAGACATCTCTTTGTCTCACTACCTTTTGCATGTTGTGTGTCTTTCTTCCCCCACGGACCAAGACCCCACGACAGTTACCCCCCTGCGACAATGGTGCAGCCCGTGTGAGGAACCAGAAAAAGACTGTCGAGTATTGCCCGTGTCGTCTGGAGTTTCACGACCGAGGTAATTAAGCTGCGGGGCGAGGCAGCAAGGTCTTGGTGCTCAGGAGCTGTTTAGCAGCGGGATGCTGCAGGATCCGGGTCCGATTATTTGTTCACACCTGAAGGCGCAAGTGTTTCTGCCGACACTTGGAAGGCACAAGTTGCCTGGAAATCCCAAGTGCATCTGGCACTTGGTAAGGCACAAGGTGAGCTCCTGAGATTTTTTTTCCTAGTCACTATGGGGGCAGACCATGAGTGCAAATGAAAGGCGTGTTTTTATCGCCTGAAAAGCTTTGTTACGGCATCTTGGTGTTAGACGCGATCAAGCTAAGTTTCATCGCTTGTTACTGTTGTGTCTTCGGAATGGGAGAGAGGCTGCTTTACCTGGGAGGACATTAGAGTGCTAAAGAAGAGGGGCCGGGCGGAGCCGAAGGGAGCCGAAGCAGGGTCGGAGGTCGCGGAGCGGGGCCGGGGGCAACCAAGCAGCCCCAGCAGGATGGACGCGGTGCCAACGATTCGGCAGTACTTGTCCAAGATAATCAAGGACAGCTACGGCATGAATGTGCTACTGATGGACCGAGAAACGATCTTATGAACGCTGTGACTGGTTTCCACCTTAAGAGGCTTCCTCTTTCTCGCCCGGGGCAGCGGGCTGTTGGCATCAGCAGCGGCTCCGTGCGCGGTTGTGGTGCCGTGCTTGGCCCCGGCCGGCGCGCTGCCGAGAGGCTGCAGAGCCGGGGGCCGGCGGGATCGCTGCGGCAGCCCCGGCTCCGAGCGGCGCGCCCAGGTATGCACCAGTGGCAACTCCGTGTGCAGAGACAACTCCGTGCCCGACGTCTGCGGCGCCGACCTTGGGCAGCGCTGTGCCCTGTGCGGCGCTGGATACGGGTGGCGCAGCCGCGGCCCCAAGGGCCGGCGCAGCGGACGGCGGGGGGGGGTCTGTTTCCCCCACGCTGCTGACAGCCATGGTCCCGAGCGGAATGAGGGGCGGCAGGCTGGCAGCGGTGGCCGCAGTGTCAGGCGGTGCAGTGGGGGGACTGTCTGTCTTCTCCCCTGTTTTACACCACCACCTTCTCCCCCTCCTCCCCTCCCCAGAACGTGTCCATCTGCAGCTGTTCCTCTCCTCCTATGTATCATTCTTTTTCTGCAAACCACATAGCTAAAGTTGCGACATGAGGAGAGCAAAGGCAATTTAACTCCTCTTCTTGATTTTTCTCCGAATGAACCCAACCTCTATTCCCCCTCCTCCCCCTCCCTCCCTCCCTCTCCACAGGAGACGCAGGGGGGGCAAAGAGCGGGAAAAGGTGAAGGAAAGACAAAAGTCTTGCCCCCTGCAGAAGTCGCCTAGAGATCCTGGTTCTTTTTGGGAAGGTGTACGATTTTTGTGATAAAATAAGGGTGTCCTTGTTCTATGAAATGGTTTGAAACTTCCCAGGATGGTATCCTGGCCTTTCCTGTTGTACTTGTCTTTTGCATGAAAAGTTGTACAAGATTTCTAATTTAATGTTACCAAATGTGGCGTACATTCCCCTCACGAGTTATGAGACTGATAAGAAGTACACAGCTAATAAATACTTAAAATGTGTGTGTGAGTGACGGATGACTGAGGTGGCCACCTATGTATGCTGGGAAAAAGACTGTGTGAGAGAGAGAGAAACTGTGTGGAAATGCAGACTTAAAAATACTTTTGGTAAGTGTCAAGATTATATTTAAAAAAAAAAAAAAAAAAGACGTGTAACATGATTCTGTTGAATCATAGTGAGTCCTTATTCTGGATGGTATATGAACTCTTCAAATTCCCACTATAAGTAATTCCACTCTTATGGAACCTGGTGAGGTTTTGGTTATGTTCATCAAGAGGATTCTCCTCAATCTGTGGAACTTCGAGTTGTAACTCTTGCTTTTCAGTTATTTCCTAATCAGCCTTTAAATGTTATTACTAATTTTACATATGTTGTTAATTTGTTGTAGCAACTTAGAATTCCTTTGTAGAAATTAGAATCTGGACAGGAATCCTTGCACAGCCAATAGGAGGGGCCTTGTACTTCTGGAAGATTGGTGATTGTGGTTGTGTTGCTGATGCTGCCTTGTCTAGTGTCGTTCCTGCAAAGGGCCCTGCAGGATACGATACGGGCAGTCTTTGCTGCACAACTACAGATAAGGGGGAATTGTGGGGTGAAGTTGTAGCCCCACAATTAAAGTTTGAGGTAGTGCAAAAGTTAGGCCGTGTTTCATGGGAGCAGTGGAGCTGGTTAGATGGTTTCCATGGACACGGCCTTGGGTTGCAGGGAGTACAAGGTTAAGACGGTTTGATAATGTGCAGGTGCTTGGATTCCTGGATGTTGTTGTAGGAATATGTTTGTGTTGTGTGTGAAGTTGGCAAGCTCAATAAAGGCTGCCTGCTGTGCTGAGCAGGCAGACATCTCTTTGTCTCAC
>NW_020935484.1:0-506 GCF_003984885.1 Neopelma chrysocephalum
CCCAGTGGTGGAGCTGGGCCATGTGTGCTCCATTCCTCCCAGTCCTGCTTCCCTCTGCTCCCCCTGACCTTTCCAGCGTGTTTCCTGATCACAACAGAATGTAAAATAGTTTTTCACAAGATGGACTATATTTTACTATATTATTTCTACTTTTTGTTGTTCTTCCACCTTTTCTCCACGGTTTCCAATATTTATTCAACATCAGCTTTATGCTAAGTCAGGGCTGCTGATAAAAACACTTCTTGATGCTGAGGAAATCCAGTGGCCAACTTGTGGTGGGGACCCTCAGCCTGAATAGAAGTTCAGTGATGCTTTCAAGCTGGTCAGAGCTCTGAGAAGAGCTGAGAAGGAGGGTGGAGATGGAGCCCCAGTGGTGGAGCTGGGCCATGTGTGCTCCATTCCTCCCAGTCCTGCTTCCCTCTGCTCCCCCTGACCTTTCCAGCGTGTTTCCTGATCACAACAGAATGTAAAATAGTTTTTCACAAGATGGACTATATTTTACTATA
>NW_020935485.1:0-465 GCF_003984885.1 Neopelma chrysocephalum
TGGGAGGAGATGGTTTTTTGGGGAGGAATTCTGAGGGTGTTTGGAGGGGTTTGGAGGTCACTTGGGGCGAAAAAGTGCTTAATTTGGCCTTTTTCGGTGGGATTTTATGCCTTTTGGGAGGAGATAGATTTTTGGGGGAGGTATTTTGGGGAGCTTTGGGGTTTTCGGGGGGGAAGGAATTCTGCGGGTGTTTGGAGGGTTTTTTGGGTCACAAAGGCACTGATTTGGGGGCGAAAAAGTGCTTAATTTGGCCCTTTTTGGGGGGGTTATGCCTTTTGGGAAGAGAGGTATCTTTGGGGGAGGGATTTGGGGAGTTTTTGGGGGGGATTTGGGTTTTTTGGGGAGGAATTTTGAAGGTGTTTGGGGGGTCGTAAAGACATCGATTTTGGGCTGAAAAAGCGCCTTGTTTGGGCTTTGGGGGGGATTTTATGTCTTTTGGGAGGAGATGGTTTTTTGGGGAGGAAT
>NW_020935486.1:0-403 GCF_003984885.1 Neopelma chrysocephalum
TGGGAGGAGATGGTTTTTTGGGGAGGAATTCTGAGGGTGTTTGGAGGAATTTTGGGGTCACTCGGGGGCGAAAAAGTGCTTAATTTCGCCTTTTTGGTGAGATTTTACGACTTTTGGGAGGAGATGGATTTTTGGGGGAGGTATTTTGGGGAGGTTTGGGGGAGAGGAATTCTGCGGGTGTTTGGAGGGGTTTCGGGGTCACAAAGGCACCAATTTGGGGGCGAGAAAGCGCTTCATTTGGCCCTTTTTGGGGGGGTTTTATGCCTTTTGGGAGGAGCTGGATTTTCAGGGAGGGATCCTGCGGGTGTTGGGGGGGTTCTGGGGTGCCGGGGACGCCGGGGGCCGGGCGGGCAGCACAGGGGGCTCACCGAGGCGGACGTAGAGGACGTACTGCATGGAGTCG
>NW_020935487.1:0-419 GCF_003984885.1 Neopelma chrysocephalum
TTATGTCTTTTGGGAGGAGATGGTTTTTTGGGGAGGAATTCTGAGGGCGTTTGGAGGGGTTTTGGGGTCACAAAGGTGCCAATTTGGGGGGAAAAAAGTGCTTGATTTGGCCTTTTTTGGGGAGGGTTTTATGCCTTCTGGGAGGAGACGGATTTTTGGGGGGGTTGGGGTTTTGGAGGGAGGAATTCTGCGGGTGTTTGGAGGGGTTTCGGGGTCACAAAGGCACCAATTTGGGGGCGAGAAAGCGCTTCATTTGGCCCTTTTTGGGGGGGTTTTATGCCTTTTGGGAGGAGCTGGATTTTCAGGGAGGGATCCTGCGGGTGTTGGGGGGGTTCTGGGGTGCCAGGGACGCCGGGGGCCGGGCGGGCAGCGCAGGGGGCTCACCGAGGCGGACGTAGAGGACGTACTGCATGGAGTCG
>NW_020935488.1:0-435 GCF_003984885.1 Neopelma chrysocephalum
CCTGATCCTTCCCCACTAGAAACCCAGCTAAACTGTATTTTACAAAAGCAAGAGTGGGGAAAGCTCAGGTCTCCATCTCAAGCTGCTTTGGGCTGTGCCCGCTGATGCACTGCGCATGGAGAGCACCCACTGAAACAGCGCCTGGCCCTTTGCCAGCCCAAAACCAGGCCTAGGATTCTACATGCAGTGTCCTCCCCTTCTCTGGTCACAAAACAACCCAAATCCCAATTCATCAATCCATCCATCCATCCACCCTTCTCTGCAGGGTGTCTTTTGTTTTGCTTTGTTTTGTGACCAGAGAAGGGGAGGACACTGCATGTAGAATCCTAGGCCTGGTTTTGGGCTGGCAAAGGGCCAGGCGCTGTTTCAGTGGGTGCTCTCCATGCGCAGTGCATCAGCGGGCACAGCCCAAAGCAGCTTGAGATGGAGACCTGA
>NW_020935489.1:0-394 GCF_003984885.1 Neopelma chrysocephalum
AGGAGGGAGGGATGTGCCTTCAGCTTTATATCCAGGTGTCCAAGTCTCGGAGAGGTCAAAAAACACCCTGAGAGTTGAACACAGTGGATGGCTTGGAGGACAGAGGGATGTGCCTTCAGCTCCATCTCCAGGTGTCCAAGGTTGGGAGAGGCCTAAAAACCCTCTGAGGGTTGAACACGGTGGGTGGATTGGAGGGATTGCACAAAGGGATGTGCCTTCAGCTTCATCTCCAGGTGGGAAGAGGTCAAAGAACACCCTGAAAACTGTGCACAGTGAGTGAATTGGAGCCATTGCACAGAAAGATGTGCCTTCAGCTTCATCTTCAGGTGTCCAAGGTTGGGAGAGGCCAAAAAACCCCCTGAGAGTTGGACACTGAGTGGATTGGAGGAGGGAG
>NW_020935490.1:0-350 GCF_003984885.1 Neopelma chrysocephalum
GACAAAAAACCCCCTGAGAGTTGGACATTGAGTGGATTGGAGGAGGGGGGGATGTGTCTTCAGCTTTATATCCAGGTGTCCAAGTCTTGGAGAGGTCAAAAAACACTCTGAGAGTTGGACATTGAGTGGATTGGAGGACAGAGGGATGTGCCTTCAGCTTCATCTCCAGGTGGGAAGACGTCAAAGAACACCCTGAAAACTGCACACAGTGGGTGGATTTGAGGATAGAGGGACGTGCCTTCAGCTCCATCTATGAGTGTCCAAGGCTGGGAGAGGTCAAAAAACCCCCTGAGAGTTGGACATTGAGTGGATTGGAGGAGGGAGGGATGTGCCTTCAGCTTTATATCCAG
>NW_020935491.1:0-347 GCF_003984885.1 Neopelma chrysocephalum
AGTTGGACACTGAGTGGATTGGAGGAGGGAGGGATGTGCCTTCAGCTCCATCTCCAGGTGTCCAAGGCTGAGAGAGGCCAAAAAACCCTCTGAGGGTTGAACACAGTGGGTGGATTGGAGGGATTGCACAAAGGGATGTGTCTTCAGCTTTATATCCAGGTGTCCAAGTCTGGGAGAGGCCAAAAAACACCCTGAAAAATGTGCACACTGGATGGGTTGGATGGATTGGAGGCATTGCAGAGAAAGATATGCCTTCAGCCCCATCTATGGGTGTCCAAGGCTGGGAGAGGCCAAAAAAAACCCTGAGAGTTGGACATTGAGTGGATTGGAGGACAGAGGGATGTGCC
>NW_020935492.1:0-796 GCF_003984885.1 Neopelma chrysocephalum
GTTTTTCCCTGTTTTTTTCCCCATTTTTGAAATCCTGATTTTCTTCTCGTTTCCCCCCATTATTTTATCCTGGTTTTCCCTGTTTTTCCCCATTTTCCCCCTGTTTTTCCCTCAGGAACCTCTCAGGTGAGGAGCAGGAGGACTCCATGGAGATCCTGGAGTTTCTCCCCGTTATCCCAGTTTTTCCCTGGTTATCCCCATTTTTAAATCCTGATTTTCCCCTGCTTTCCCCCCATTATTTTATCCCGATTTTCCCTGGTTTTCCCCATTTTTGTCCCTCAGGAACCTCTCAGGTGAAGGGCAGAAGACCCTCATGGAGATCCTGGGTTTTCTCCCTGTTATCCCAGTTTTTCCCTGTTTTTTTCCCCATTTTTTAAATCCTGATTTTCCCCTGCTTTCCCCCCGTTATTTTATCCTACTTTTCCATGTTTTTCCCCATTTTCCCCCCATTTTTCCCTCAGGAACCTCTCAGGTGAGGAGCAGGAGGACTTCACGGAGATCCTGGAGTTTCTCCTTTTGTTATTCCAGTTTTTTCCTGGTTATCCCAGTTTTTCCCATTTTTTGAATCCTGCTTTCCCCCTGCTTTCCCCCCATTATTTTATCCTGCTTTTCCCTGTTTTTCCCCATTTTTCCCCCATTTTTGTCCCTCAGGAACCTCTGAGGTGAAGGGCAGAAGACCCTCATGGATATTCTGGGTGTTCTCCCCATTATCCCAGTTTTTCCCTGGTTTTTCCCTGTTTTTTTCCCCATTTTTGAAATCCTGATTTTCTTCTCGTTTCCCCCCATTATTTTATCC
>NW_020935493.1:0-498 GCF_003984885.1 Neopelma chrysocephalum
CCAAATTTGGCACTGAGACCCCAGAGACAGCCCGGACACCCCAAATTCAGCACTCAGACGCCAAATTCGGCACTGAGACCCCAAATTTGGCATTGAGACTCGAAATCCAGCCCTGACACCCCAAATCCAGCTCGGACACCCCAAATTCAGCCCTGACACCCCGAAGCCAGCTCTGACATCCAAAATCCATCCCTGACATCCCAAATTCATCCTGGACCCCCCAGACACCCCAAAGCTGGTCACGGCACCCCAAAGACCCCCTGGACACTCCACACCTGGCCCTGACACCTCAACTTTGACCGTGACATGCCAAATTCGGCCCTGCCACCGCAAACTTGGCCAAGCCACCCCTGACATGCCAAAGCCACCCCTGACACCCCACAACCTTCCGTGACACCTCAAATTCAGCACCGACATCCTAAACCTGGCCCTGCCACTCCAAAAACACCCATAACACCCCAAAGCCAGCTCTGCCACCCCAAATTCAGCCCTGTCACC
>NW_020935494.1:0-723 GCF_003984885.1 Neopelma chrysocephalum
CCAGCCCAGACACCCCAAATTGGGCACTGAGACCCCAAATTCGGCACCGAGACCCCAAATCCAGCCCGGACACCCCAAATTCGGCACTGAGACCCCAAATTCGGCACTGACACCCCAAATCCAGCCCGAACATCCCAAATTCGACACTGAGACCCCAAATCCAGCCCGGACATCCCAAATTCGACACTGAGACCCCAAATCCAGCCTGGACACCCCAAATTCGGCACTGAGACCCCAGAGACAGCCCGGACACCCCAAATTCAGCACTCAGACCCCAAATTCGGCACTGAGACCCCAAATTTGGCATTGAGACCCGAAATCCAGCCCTGACACCCCAAATCCAGCTCGGACACCCCAAATTCAGCCCTGACACCCCGAAGCCAGCTCTGACATCCAAAATCCATCCCTGACACCCCAAATTCATCCCGGACCCCCCAGATTCATCCCTGACACCCCAAAGCTGGTCACGGCACCCCAAAGACCCCCTGGACACTCCACACCTGGCCCTGACACCTCAACTTTGACCATGACGTGCCAAATTCGGCCCTGCCACCGCAAACTTGGCCAAGCCACCCCTGACATGCCAAAGCCACCCCTGACACCCCACAACCTTCCGTGACACCTCAAATTCAGCACTGACATCCCAAACCTGGCCCTGCCACTCCAAAAACACCCCTAACACCCCAAAGCCAGCTCTGCCACCCCAAATTCAGCCCTGTCACC
>NW_020935495.1:0-306 GCF_003984885.1 Neopelma chrysocephalum
CGGCAACGGCGCGTGCGCGGCACGGCGGGCGTGAGGTGAGGGGGGGGCCGAGCCCTGAGACCCCAAATTCGGCACCGAGACCCCAAATTCGGCCCGGACACCCCAAATTGGGCACTGAGACCCCAAATTCGGCACCGAGACCCCAAATCCAGCCCGGACACCCCAAATCCAGCCCGGACACCCCAAATTCGGCACTGAGACCCCAAATCCAGCCCGGACACCCCAAATTCGGCACTGACACCCCAAATTCGGTACCGAGACCCCAAATCCAGCCCAGACACCCCAAATTGGGCACTGAGACCCCAA
>NW_020935496.1:0-342 GCF_003984885.1 Neopelma chrysocephalum
AAAAGTAGAAAATCCCACCAGTGCCCTGCAGGAGCCACTCCCTGCCCACCCAGAACCCTCCGGAATGTTCCAGAACAGCAGCTCGGACTCTCTCCAGCCATTCCTGCCCTGCCCGACCTTGAGCCATGGCAGGAATGTCCATGATCCTGCCGGAATCCCCTGGGAATGTGCTGTTTGCCTTCGGGATTAGCCTTCCCCATCCAGCTGCTGCTGAGCCGAGCCAAGGTGCCCCGAGAGCAAGGACACAAACCACACAATTCCAGGAGTTTTCCCTTCCAGAGCGGGATTCTGCCTCCCAGCAGTGGGATTCTCCCTTCCTGAGTGGGATTCTCCCTCCCAGCA
>NW_020935497.1:0-453 GCF_003984885.1 Neopelma chrysocephalum
AAAAGTAGAAAATCCCACCAGTGCCCTGCAGGAGCCACTCCCTGCCCGCCCAGAACCCTCCGGAACGTTCCAGAACAGCAGCTCGGACTCTCTCCAGCCATTCCTGCCCTGCCCGACCTTGAGCCACGGCAGGAATGTCCATGATCCTGCCGGAATCCCCTGGGAATGTGCTGTTTGCCTTCGGGATTAGCCTTCCCCATCCAGCTGCTGCTGAGCCGAGCCAAGGTGCCCCGAGAGCAAGGACACAAACCACACAATTCCAGGAGTTTTCCCTTCCAGAGCGGGATTCTGCCTTCCAGAGTGGGATTCTCCCTTCCTGAGTGGGATTCTCCCTCCCACAGTGGGATTCTCCCTTCCAGAATAGGATTTTGCCTCCCAGCAGTGGGATTCTCCCTTCCAGAGTGGAATTCTCCCTTCCAGAGTGAGATTCTCCCTCCCAGCAGTGGGATTTTC
>NW_020935498.1:0-484 GCF_003984885.1 Neopelma chrysocephalum
CACCCTGGAATTTCCCAGTTTGGATAGAACTGGAGTGTCTTTTATGGAAGCACCACAGATCCCTAAGAGCCCAGAAAGAGTGGAAATACATCCCCCAGCACCCCCAAAACAGGGAAGGGTTGAGTGCGGAATGACCCAAACCCCCGTGGCTGCTCCAGAGCATCCCAAGGGCATCCCAAGAACTTCTCAGTCCTGGGAGTGGAGAGGAAACGTGGGAGCAGGGAGGGGTAGGACATTCCCAGGACATTCCTACTCCCGAGGCCAATGTTCAAGACATTGGTATTTTTTCACTATCCAACCCTTTTTCCCTGGAAAACAGGACAACTACACACAAGGTGCAGCTGGGCACCCTGGAATTTCCCAGTTTGGATGGAGTTGGAGTGTCTTTTATGGAAGCACTACAGATCCCTAAGAGCCCAAAAAGAGTGGAAATACATCCCCCAGCACCCCCAAAACAGGGAAGGGTTGAGTGGGGAATGAGCCA
>NW_020935499.1:0-562 GCF_003984885.1 Neopelma chrysocephalum
CCCAGTGGAGCCACGTGCCTCCTGCCTGGGCCCTTCCCTTCTCTGCCGGGTGCCTCACACCCCACCCCGTTCTCCATCTCCATTCCTGACAGCCCTCCTGCTCCTGAGCACGGAGAACTAGCAATTGTTTTTCTACCAGGTGTTACTGAGGAGCTGTGGCAGCAGAGAACCTTCCATAGAATCATCGAAGCCTGGAATGGTTCGGGTTGGGAGGGACCTTAAAGACCATCTCATTCCAACCCCCTGCCATGGGCAGGGCCGCCTTCCACTGGACCAGGCTGCTCAGAGCTCCATCCAGCCTGGCCTGGGACACTTCCAGGGGTGGAAACACCTTGGTGTGAGAACGATGCTCCCAGGAGGAGCTGCAGCTCTTTGGTTTCAGGAGATGGTGCAGCTCTGCCCCAGCCTCGGGGTGGGTGCCCAGAGCCCCCGTGTTATCCCCCAGGGATGGTGTGTTATCCCCCAGGGATGGTGTGTTACACCCAGGGATGGTTTGTTATCCCCCAGGGATGGTGTGTTATGCCCCAGGGATGGTTTGTTATCCCCCAGGGATGGTGTGTTA
>NW_020935500.1:0-552 GCF_003984885.1 Neopelma chrysocephalum
CCCAGTGGAGCCACGTGCCTCCTGCCTGGGCCCTTCCCTTCTCTGCCAGGTGCCTCACACCCCACCCCGTTCTCCATCTCCATTCCCGACAGCCCTCCTGCTCCTGAGCACTGAGAACCAGCAATGATTTTTCTACCAGGTGTTACTGAGGAGCTGTGGCAGCAGAGAGCCTTCCATAGAATCATCGAAGCCTGGAATGGTTCGGGTTGGGAGGGACCTTAAAGACCATCTCATTCCAACCCCCTGCCATGGGCAGGGCCGCCTTCCACTGGACCAGGCTGCTCAGAGCTCCATCCTTGGACACTTCCAGGGGTGGAAACACCTTGGTGTGAGAACGATGCTCTTAGAAGGAGCTGCAGCTCTTTGGTTTCAGGAGATGGTGCAGCTCTGCCCCAGCCTTGGGGTGGATGCCCAGAGCCCTCGTGTTATCCCCCAGGGATGGTGTGTTATCCCCAGAGATGGTGTGTTACCCCCAGGAATGGTGTGTTATCCCCCAGGGATGGTGTGTTATCCCCCAGGGATGGTGTGTTACCCCCAGGGATGGTGTGTTAT
>NW_020935501.1:0-7613 GCF_003984885.1 Neopelma chrysocephalum
CTGCCCACGCTGGGGGATCAGCCCAGGGCATGGGGGGTCTGGGCTGGGGCATCTCCAGCCTCTCACCCACCAACATCCCCAAATCCTTCTCCCAGGGCTGCTCCTGTGATACCTTTAAATAAAGGGATCATTCAGGTGTCTCAGTCCAAGCAGAGTCTCACTCTTCCATCTCTATAGTCATCACTTCTACCTCTCTCCCAGACACAAACAGCTCCCAGGCTCTGGCTCCCTTTCCTCAACACTCCCCACACAGGATCCTGGAATCTCCTTCTCAGACTTTACAAAACATCCCAAAAAATCCACGGATGTAGAAGCACCGTTTGCTCATCGTTGCTCTGAGCCAGCAAGATTCCAAAACCCCCCAGCTATTCCAAAATGCAAACAGGTCGCTTTTAAGTGCATTTAATGGCATGACTTAAAAAAACCCCAAGTATATTTAGCAGAATAATGGTCCCAAATGATGGAAAACACCTCTGAGGGTTTCCTAGAGAGTTATCAGACTTTGTGTCCTCCTCAAAACAGTCCCCACTGAGGCAGAACAAAGGGATTCTGGGCCGTTCTTTAGGACAGGAAGCCAAGGATTCTGTGTCCAACTGATAGTGCAAAAGGAATTTTAAAAAGGCAACATGTCATGTCTCAGGCCCGGAGCCAATTTGCTTCAAAGGACCTCGGTGTCCCCAGAGGGAAAATTGAGAAGGAGAAAGGAAAAAAAAAAAAACAACATACATGTAGAAAACAAAGAAATTCTGCACAAGGTTTTTTGCGTTTCGCTTTCCCTCCGGCACCGACCCGGATCCGTCCACACGGAGCACGTGGAATGCTGAGCTCCTAAAGCTGTTCCTCAGCTCCTGGGCTGTGGAGCTGCCCCTTATCACAAGATCCAGGCGTTTCCAGGCCAGGAGAGGCTGTCAGGGCCATGGATCTCCTTCACAAACACACGGAGCAGCCCAGCAATTCCCAAAGCCGCCAGAATCATCCCAAAGTTACTACATCCACCAATTCCTAATCCAGCTGCAAAAGTACACACAGAGCATTTCATTAGTGGGATTAAAATCAGTTTGCAACTCTGGTTTTATCCAGGGGAAGTGGAAGGTGAGGGATGCTGGAGCAGCAGAGGGATCAGCTCCCCAGCTACATCCCTTCCCAATGCACCTTCCCTTGGTTCCCGCTTTTGGATCCCAGTGATTTCCCTGGTGATATTCCACCACCCAAGAGAATGGCAGTTCCCACACACACATTTACTCCACACAGCAAATGACCCCTCTTATCCCAGGTTTTTCCCCCAAAAAACATCAGCTAGCAAAGCTACTTCACTCCAAAGAAAGGTGGTGCAGACAGCAGCGAACACTGAGGGAATTTCACGCTCCGTGCCTGCGGAATACATTCCCTAAATCCCATCCCACACGAAGATTAAAGAGCCAAAGCCATTTCTCATCTATTTACACCTTTGGCTTGTCAAAACACAGTGCCCTTCAGCGGCAGTTCCGATGTCTTCCCTCAGAGGAAAAAATAAAGGCCTGACTTTTCCTGTTTGGGAAGTGGGCAAAGGGAAAAACACCGTCGGATGCGGGTTCCATTTCGGAAAAACACTAAAAAAACCCCGACACACGGCACAGGATGTGTAAAAATAGGGCTCCTGATTAGATCAGGACAACTGAGTATTTATGAGTCCCACCTTGTTGGCTTGGGGAGGGACTTGTCCCTCTCACCCACCCGGAATTGCACATTCCACGTGGGAAAGGCAGCTGAAATGTCCTGCGGCAGAGACTGATGGATTTAAGGCACGTCCAAAGCTTTGAAAGGATTCAGTGGGTTAATTAAGATCAGTCTGATGCCAGTCAAGGACAAATTAATTCCAGTGGGACAGTGGATCATCTCAGCTCTGGAGCCAGGCTGGGAGAGCTGGGGGGGTTCCCCTGGAGAAGAGAAGGCTCCAGGGAGAGCTGAGAGCCCCTGGCAGGGCCTAAAGGGGCTCCAGGAGAGCTGGAGAGGGACTGGGGACAAGGGAGGGAGGGACAGGACACAGGGAATGGCTTCACATGGACAAAGCACAGGGTTAGATGGGATATTGGGAAGGAATTCCTGGCTGTGAGGGTGTTGAGGCCCTGGCCCAGGTTGGGCAGAGAAGCTGTGGCTGCCCCTGGATCCCTGGAAGTGTCCAAGGAGAGGTTGGATGGGGCCTGGAGCAACCTGGGCTAGTGGAAGGTGTCCCTGCCCATGGCAGGGGGGTGGAACAAGGTGAACTTTAAGGTGCTTTCCAACCCAAACCATTCCATGATTCCATGATCTACATCAGGCTCTCAGCAAGGAAATTGGAAGCTCCTGGTTTTGCCCATCCTAGGCATAAATCAAGTCCCCAAATCATCCCTCAGCTTTCCCAGACAACCCCCTCCATCCCAGTGGTGGGGGGAAGAAACCCCAAAAGCCAAACAAACAACAAATTCTGCGTATAATCCCTCTCCATGCAGCTCCCAAGTGTCCAAGTGAATGGAGACACAAATCCCTGGAGCAGCTGCCTGGAGCCGGCCCCTCACACAGGTGTGGATCCCCCACCCATCCCTTGGGATTGGCCATCAATCCCTTGGAATTGGCTATTTCTGCTGGTTGAGGCAGCAAAGCTCCCGACTCAGGAATTATCTTTCCATGGCTGGAGATGCTTCGAGCAGGAGCTGCTCTAAAAGTACCTCCCACATGACACATATATATATATATTATATATATAATGTATATATTTTATGTATATGTTTTGTATATACATATATAATTATATATTTATATATATTATATATAACGTATATATTTTAAGGTATATGTTTGTATAAATCTTTTATATATTATATATAACATATATATTTTATATATATTTATATATAAATATATATTATATATGTGTATAAGTTTTATGTATATATTTTATATATAATTATATATATTTATATATTATATATTATATACAATGTATATATCAATGTATATATTCTATATATTTCTATACATATTTATATATTTTATATATATTATATAACATATATATTTTATATATATATTTTATATATACATATATGTTTATATATGTATTTATAAAAATATAAAATATAATATATATTTTATATTTATTTACACTTATACATATATACTTATATAATATATCTATTTATATACATATAAATATATATTATATATTTTGTATGCATTTTATATATAAAATAGGTTTATATCTTCATACATTTATATATAAATGTATATTGCTATCTAGTATATACATATATATATTTATATAAATGTGTAATTTTTATAAATAAAATATGAATTAAACATATCTAAATATATTTTTTGTATATATTATATATAAATATCTGTTATGTATTCACACATTCATAAGTTAATATATATTATAGGTCCATGTTATTTTTTATATATTTTCTATCTAAAAATATATGTTCTATGCAGTTACACTTTTATATATATATATTAATATATATTATACATCCATATATTTTCTATTTAAAAATATATGTTCCATATATCTATATATTTATATAAATATATTAATATATTATATATACATATATATTTTGTATATGTTTATATATAAATATGTCTTTTATATATTTATACATTTATAAATATATTTCATATATTATATATACTTGTTTTTCACATAAAAATATATGTTTATATATGTATACATTTATATATACTTATATATCATATATACATGTTTTATACATATTTATATAAAAATATGTGTTTATATATTTATACATTAATACACAAAATATATGTATATATTGTATATGCATTTATATTATACATTTTATATATAAAATATATTTATATTTACTTATACATTTATATATATAAATATATATATTTTTTTGTACACACACAGAGGTGTCTAAATATGAGGTTCCCAGGTGGAAAACACAAAATTGGGAGAAGGTGCAGAATTTAGTGTCTAATTGCATTAAAGAAATAACACAGAAAGAAGAAGTAACGGTATGGATTAAACTCATGAATCATCACTTAATTAAGAAATTAAAAATAAAGCAGCTATTGCTCAGAAAGGAGAAGGGGAGAAGTTTTGATATGAAGGATTTGCAGCAGGGATTAAATAACTGAGTTGTGTAAAATTATCTTAATAATTTGGTGGCAGAGGGAGGCCGTGAGTCACCACCCCAGAACTCGACAGTTCCGCCTGGGGCCAAACCCTCCCAAAGGAAGAGGAAACAACCCACCAGGAACAGGGAAATGCCTGGAATGCCTCGTTATTTTAAAGATGTAAATCACTTTAAAAACAAAAAACAAAAAAAAATCGAAAATAAGAGCAACCTGTTTGCCCTCACACTGGTTAAACTATTCCACACCAGACTTGGAAGTGTGAAATATCCTGAGCTGGAAGGGTCCCAGAGGGATCATCCAGTCCAGCTCCTGGCCCTGCACAGACACTCCAACAATCCCAGCCTGTCCCTGGGAGCATTGTCCCAACTCTCCCGGAGCTCTGGCAGCCTCGGGGCCGTGCCCACTGATGGTTTACTGGGATCAGACCAGTTGGTTCCAGTACAGCAACTCCTGCTGCACATGGAATAGTTTGTGAGCCATGGCACGGGAGAGTCACTCCATGAAAACTCACATGCGGAGCACCAGGAGATGCTGGAAAGGACAAAAGAGTCTCACACAGAGAGAGATGCAAAGAGTTGGTTGGGGGTGAAGGGTCCTGAGGAGCCCACACAGAGATCCCTGGGACAAAACCATGGAATGGGTTGGAAGGGAACTTAAAGCTCATCCTGTTCCACCCCCTGCCATGGACAGAGACACCTTCCACTAGACCAGGCTGCTCCAACCTGGCCTTGGACACTTCCAGGGATCCAGGGGCAGCCACAGATTCTTTGGGAAATTCATTCCAGGGTCTCACCACCCTCACAGGGAGGAATTCCTTCCCATTATCCCATTTAAATCTCCACTTTTCCAGTTTGAAGCCATTCCCTGTGTGCTGTCCCTCCATGCCTTGTCCCCAGTCCCTCTCCAGCTCTCCTGGAGCCCCTTCAGGCCCTGCAAGGGGCTCTCAGCTCTCCCTGCAGCCTTCTCTTCTCCAGGGGAACCCCCCCAGCTCTCCCAGCCTGGCTCCAGAGCAGAGGGGCTCCAGCCCTGGCAGCAGCTCCAGTGCCTCCTCTGGACTCTCTCCAGCAGGACAAACCTCCCACCCAGAACTGCTTTACCTTTGGATTTTCCCATTGCTCAGTTCAAACAGCACCTCCTGAACGCCACCAATCCACAGCCCAACAATTCCCAACCCTGCCAGGACCAACATGGATCATCCATGAGAGCTTCCAGGAACACACCTACTCCCTTCTCCTCGTGCCAGACGTTGGGCAAACGGACCAAAAATCTTATTTTTAAAACTTGAAAAAAAAAAAATCTCCCAGAGGAAACATTCCAAAATGCAATTACCCTAAATACAGCACATTTTTATTCTGCGTCTCCGCCAACATTAAGTTGTTTTTTTAATGGCATTTTCCAGCTTCTGGATGGGAATTTATGTGTTTGTTATCCCTCCCCACCTTAGGAGAGATGGCTTCTCCCAAACTCCTGGCCAGCCACACACCCAAAATAAACAAATTGCTCCTTTATTATACATTTTCTGAGTAAACACGGGGAAAAACTGTAAACCTTGGACACTTAGGGATGTTTTTCTGCTGGAAAACTGCACCACTCAGCCCATTACAGCAAAGGACTGGATGCAAACACACCATTCACAGAAGTGGCCAAGAAAAAAAGAGAAATACTGAAAAAAACACAACTTTCAGTGAAGAAAATCACCTCTGGGTAACGTTCACTGCACTAGAAATAGGAAGGGAAGTGGGTTTTTTTGCGTTTTCCTCCCCAAACCAGCTCTAATTTCTGTGGTTACTGGGGGTTTATTGGGTTTTCAGCGAGCAGATGGTCAGGTCACAAAATCCCCTCACTGGACACAGTAAGTGCTGGTGATTCCAGTGGGAATTTGTGTTTTCAGCACCCCTGGGACACCCTTTGGCCTCTGCACTGACGGGGCCAGGCTGGAGCAGCCAAACAATCCCTGCCTGGTTGTATCCTCTGGGAAAAGGAGTCATAGGGATGTCGGCATCCAACCTTCCCAAGCTCACACAGAGAGAAGAAAAACACCTCAACATGCAACACCTGCAACTGCTTTAAGACACCTCACAGCCCTGTGATTCCATGTTTTCCCAAGAAATAGAGCAGAAAATGGGGATACTCCCACTGTGCAGGGATGGAAGCGCTGCAGCTGCTGTTCACTCAGCAGAGCTGCCCTGTGGAAGGGGATGGTCCCCCAGGACTGAGGCACAGACACCAAAAAAAACCCTTTTAAACCCCTCCTGGGTGTCACAGTGCTGATGCAGAAGGACATAAACACCCCGGGGGTTGAAGCAGCCTTGGCAGGACTGCTCCTTCCAGCCTTGAAACACAACTCACTGCTCAGCCAGGACGCACAAAAATCAACATTTTGCTCTCCTGGCTCATTACTCAGATGAGTATTTTCTGCTCAAAGACGAAAAACCTCACGGCCTTTCAGAAAAGTTAGTGTTTGAATCAATACATTTGTATTTTGGGGAGAGAGAAAGCACAGAGGACGGACTGAGCCGGGGGCAAGTGAGTCTGAGCAGCAGTTTCAGCTCTGTTTCTGCAGCAGCTCCAGTGTTTTGCTGCTCTGGGAGGTTGAGAAATCGCCCCCTGGGCAGAGTCCTGCTGCTCTTCCCACAACCTCTGTGGCTGAGGATGTGGAGCTCCGAGGAAGCATCTTCTCAGTCAACACTTGGAAGCACAAGGAGACAATTAACAGCATGTTTGGGGATTAAGAGCGCGGTGGAATCGAGCCAGAGGGTGAAGTGTTCACACACTCTCAATCTTAAGGCGAGTTTTCCTCTCCCTGGAAGTCTCTCCAACCCCATCCCATCTTTCAGCACTGCCTTGCCTTCTCCTCAGGTCCTCCCCCACTCCTGCCCACCCCATGGACAGCAGGGTCTGAGCAGAGAATCCCAGAATGGTTTGGGTTGGAAGGGACCTTGAAGTTCACCTTGTTCCACCCCCTGCCATGACAGGGACACCTTCTACTCTCCCAGGTTGCCCAACTCCCGTCCAACCTGGCCTTGGACACTTCCAGGGATCCAGGGGCAGCCACAGCTTCTCTGACCAACCTGGTACAGGGTCTCACCACCCTCACAGCCAACAACTCCTTCCCAATATCCCATCTAACCCTGCCCTCTGGCAGTGGGAAGCCATTCCCTGTGTCCTGTCCCTCCATGCCTTGTCCCCAGTCCCTCTCCAGCTCTCCTGGAGCCCCTTCAGGCCCTGCAAGGGGCTCTCAGCTCTCCCTGGAGCCTTCTCTTCTCCAGGGGAACCCCCCCAGCTCTCCCAGCCTGGCTCCAGAGCAGAGGGGCTCCAGCCCTGGCAGCAGCTCCGGAGCCTCCTCTGGACTCTCTGCAGCAGCTCCACGTCCTTGTGCTGTTGTTCCCAGGGCTGGAGCAGCTCTGCAGGGGGGTCTCAGCTGAGCCAGGGGCAGAGGGGCAGAATCCCCCCCTGCCCTGCTGCCCACGCTGGGGGATCAGCCCAGGGCA
>NW_020935502.1:0-523 GCF_003984885.1 Neopelma chrysocephalum
GTAGCTCATATAGGATATAAATTAATGAATTCATTTAAATTTAAAACCAGTATAATTTGTTGCTCTTCCACTCTCTACATTAACCTGGATTCTCCAATAAATATGTGCATCTTATTATTCCTGTTACTCCCTAGAGGTGTTCATCTGCAAACACTGCTCTGATGCTGCAGCTGAGGAAGGAACTGCAGCTCTTTGCTGAGTTCATGGTGGATCCAGGTTAATGTAGAGAGTGGAAGAGCAACAAATTATACTGGTTTTAAATTTAAATGAATTCATTAATTTATATCCTATATGAGCTACGAGTTTACTATACTATAAGTCAGCACTGGTGGCTCTGGTTCTCAATGTTCTTGGTCTCCAGAGTCAAGGCAATGAGGCTTGGGAACTCCTTTACAAGTGAAGTTTGAGATAAAACAGTTGTTTTCAGCTTTGTGCATAAAAAGTCTGTAAAGGAGCTCCCAAGACTCATTGCCTTGACTCTGGAGACCAAGAACATTGAGGACCAGAGCCACCAGTGCTGACT
>NW_020935503.1:0-416 GCF_003984885.1 Neopelma chrysocephalum
AAGCCGAGCTCGCGGGAAAGCTCCTCACACCCTAAATCTCCTCCTAAGGGGCTGAGGATCCCACCCACATCCCACCATTCCCCCAACCTCTCCGAGAGCCTTTTCCACCCCCAAAAAACACGTCTTCTTCTCCCGCAGCCACCCTATAATCTGCTAATCCATCCCTACACATCTCTGATAAACTTCTTATGGAATACAAACACCCCCAAAGCTTCTTCCACCCTGGTTCTCACCTGGGGTCCCACGCAGTGCCCCTCTTGGGGTTTCTCCTCCCCTGGCATCCCAAAATCCTGGACAACTACACATGGGCAGACTTTGGTGTCCCTCCACCCCATTCCACATGCTCCCGGCTCATCCAACGCTCCCAGTGAAGCCGAGCTCGCGGGAAAGCTCCTCACACCCTAAATCTCCTCCTA
>NW_020935504.1:0-665 GCF_003984885.1 Neopelma chrysocephalum
TCTTATTTATTTCTCTCTCAAGCCAGTTAGACATTGCAGTTAATTTCATCTTTCTGTGTACAGTAATAACAGTACTTCAGCACATCAGCTGCTTATTACTATCTGCTGTAAAAGAGATAATGGATCACAGCTTCAGGAGTCACGATGTCTAGGAAAAATTAATATATCCAACATTAGCTGCTGTCTTTGGTTAGCGTCTTATCTTATTTTGCCCATTAGATCTCTGAACTTCCTTTGCATTGCTGACCAGGTGAACTGAGATACCTGTATCTGTTTTCCAGTTTATGCTGTTGAGCAGTCATGGACCAGGAGTTCACTCAAACAACAAATGCAGAGGAAGTTCAGAGATCTAATGGGCAAAATAAGATAAGACGCTAACCAAAGACAGCAGCTAATGTTGGATATATTAATTTTTCCTAGACATCGTGACTCCTGAAGCTGTGATCCATTATCTCTTTTACAGCAGATAGTAATAAGCAGCTGATGTGCTGAAGTACTGTTATTACTGTACACAGAAAGATGAAATTAACTGCAATGTCTAACTGGCTTGAGAGAGAAATAAATAAGAACCCAAAGGACATACCAGAAGTTTTGTGTTTTTTCCTTTAGAAACACTGAAAAATGTGTATATGAACTCTTTAAAGGATAAATGTTCTTTGGGATCT
>NW_020935505.1:0-950 GCF_003984885.1 Neopelma chrysocephalum
ATGCTACTGTCTGGATTCTCAAAACCATTTTTCTTCGGCAAAAAAACCCCTCAAAACCAGAAATAATTCTCTGAAAGATTACTACAATAGTTATTTCCTTTCATAAATACAGAAGGTGGTGTTTTTTTGCCGAAGAAAAATGGTTTTGAGAATCCAGACAGTAGCATCTACCTGAATTCGGGATAATTCCTAGTCTCATTGCTGCCTTCACAGCTGTATCAGTCCTATATTACCCCTGAATTTTAGAGAAAGCAGCACTGAAACTGTCAAACAAACTGCTTTAATAAAAAATTTCTGGGATCCTGTGCTGGCTGGGATTTGGCTGGGGTACAATTAATTTTCTTCAAAGTAGCTAGTACAGGACTATGTTTTGGATTTATGCTGGACACAGGGTTGATAACATAGAGATGTTTTTGTTATTGCTGGACAGTGCTTACACACCGCCATGGCCTTTTCTGCTTCTCATACTGCCGCAGTGGTGAGAGGGCTGGGGGTACGTGGGAGGCTGGGAGGAGTCACAGCTGGCATAGGTGACCCAAACTGACCAAAGGGATATTCCATACCATCTGACATCATGCTCAGTATGTAATGTGGGAGGAAGAAGGGGGAAGAGAGGGACATTTGGAGTGATGGAGTTTGTCTTCCCAAGTCACTGTTATGCATTATGGGGCCCTGCTCTCCTGGACATGGCTGAATAGCTGCCTGGCCATGGGAAGCAGAGAATTAATTCCTTGTTTTGCTTTGCTTTTGTGCACAGCTTGTGCTTTACCTACTAAACTGTCTTTATCTCAACCCATGGGTTTTCTTGCTTTTATCTTTCCAATTCTCTCTCTGTTCCTACTGCTGTGGGAGTGAGCAAGCTCCTGCATGTTGCTTGATGTCTGACTGAGGTTAAACTATGACAGATCCCAAAGAACATTTATCCTTTAAAGAGTTCATATACACATTTT
>NW_020935506.1:0-830 GCF_003984885.1 Neopelma chrysocephalum
AAAATGTGTATATGAACTCTTTAAAGGATAAATGTTCTTTGGGATCTGTCATAGTTTAACCTCAGTCAGACATCAAGCAACATGCAGGAGCTTGCTCACTCCCACAGCAGTAGGAACAGAGAGAGAATTGGAAAGATAAAAGCAAGAAAACCCATGGGTTGAGATAAAGACAGTTTAGTAGGTAAAGCACAAGCTGTGCACAAAAGCAAAGCAAAACAAGGAATTAATTCTCTGCTTCCCATGGCCAGGCAGCTATTCAGCCATGTCCAGGAGAGCAGGGCCCCATAATGCATAACAGTGACTTGGGAAGACAAACTCCATCACTCCAAATGTCCCTCTCTTCCCCCTTCTTCCTCCCACATTACATACTGAGCATGATGTCAGATGGTATGGAATATCCCTTTGGTCAGTTTGGGTCACCTATGCCAGCTGTGACTCCTCCCAGCCTCCCACGTACCCCCAGCCCTCTCACCACTGCGGCAGTATGAGAAGCAGAAAAGGCCATGGCGGTGTGTAAGCACTGTCCAGCAATAACAAAAACATCTCTATGTTATCAACCCTGTGTCCAGCATAAATCCAAAACATAGTCCTGTACTAGCTACTTTGAAGAAAATTAATTGTACCCCAGCCAAATCCCAGCCAGCACAGGATCCCAGAAATTTTTTATTAAAGCAGTTTGTTTGACAGTTTCAGTGCTGCTTTCTCTAAAATTCAGGGGTAATATAGGACTGATACAGCTGTGAAGGCAGCAATGAGACTAGGAATTATCCCGAATTCAGGTAGATGCTACTGTCTGGATTCTCAAAACCATTTTTCTTCGGCAAAAAAAC
>NW_020935507.1:0-6922 GCF_003984885.1 Neopelma chrysocephalum
ATCTCCCCCTTCTTTATTTACTTGCACAACGTTGGCGTTGATCGATTTCAGGAACAACTGGCGGAAACAAACGAAAAGACAGGGCAAGCAGGTGCACAAAGCAAAAAGACCACCCACAGAAATTAAAGCTAAAATTAATATTCTTCTAAGCCAATTAGGAATTGATGGGAACTTAAGCCAATCAAACATCCCATCTAACCCCTCACTGTGGGACTGGTGAATGTCTTGGACCAAACTTTTTAACTGATCAATGCTTTTATGGATTGATTGTGCATGATCTGAGAAGTTCATGCAGCACATGCCTTCAAACTCTTGGCACCCATGTCCGTGTGCCAAGAGTAGGAAGTCTATGGCTGCACGATTTTGTAAACTGACTTCTTTCAATTTCTGTGTGTCTGCTAACAGTCCCTCTATCGCGGTCGTGGTTGCATTAGCTTCCTTCGTGAGCCAGCAACCGAGGTGGGTGAGGAGAGATAACGCATGGGAAGTTCCTATTCCTGAAAATACACCAAAGGAAGCCCAGTAATTTTTTATTTTAGGCCAAATGTTAATATTGGAATCACAGTCTGCAGGGAATGGTAAGGGTGGTGGAGCGGTCCAGGAAGGTGGAACAAGGAGAGGAGGTGTTTTGGGTGCTGGAGCAGCAAGAGGTACTGGGGGTTTGGGAGGTGTAGGACGAGGTTTTGGGAGGACTGGGCGTTCATACAGGACAAATGTTCTTTTGGTTCTGCTAATTGTCGACGAAGGAGAATTTGGAGTCTGATCTTGCGGGGAGGAGTCTGGGAGATGAAATTTAGCTGGATTAAAAAGGGCAAGTTTTCCTACTGTGCAAGGTCCGCCTTCTGGGTATGCAGGGATTCCCTGCCAAGCCCGGTCCCCGCACAGGAGGAAAAACCCTTGGGGGAGTTTTCTCCACCTCGGTATTGTCTCCGTGGTCACCGCAGTGATCACGGAGTGGTTGCACCAGGAAGAAGGAAGCTCGCGATAAATGGGCTTATTAGCAGAGACATTAAACGGGGTAAACAATTTGGGTTCTGTGTAACGGTGAAATATGATGCAGGTGTTAGTAGGGACCGAACCAAAAAGATCGATTTCTTGGGGAGGGTCAAAAGAAAGATGGGTGCGAGAGATGGCCTGAGCAAGGGTAGCAGAAGTGAAAGGAAGAGGGTCTGTAATTCGGGTAAGTGGTAAAAATGCATTCCAGTCGTTAGTAGAAGAAATGGGGACACCTACGAGACAGGTCTGAAAAGGGTTGCCAGCGCCCGACTGGGCCAGACACAGAGTGTCTGTTCCCGTAGCTTTTGCTAACGTTACCCATAGATTTTCATTTGGTTGGTTCATCCAGTTTTTCAGGGGGAATGATGTGGAGGTGTCGATGAAACTTAGGGCGATGGTGAAGAGAGTGGAGAGGTGGATGGTCCGCATGCTGTGTCTCGTTCTTGGTGTATTCTTATTCGTCGGGTTGGGACCCACTTTGGTCCTGTTGGTCCTGCAATACATGCGTACCCTTTCCCCCATGTGATCAGGGGGAAAGGGCCCGTCCATGATTCTGTTATTGCATCTTTGTATATGATTTTTGCTTTTTGCTTGTTTATTACATCTTCTGATTTAAAGTGTTTATCTATGGGACTTCTGTCTGTGTGAGTTTCTTGTTCCTCTGCTAAATTTAAAAAATTTAATACATACATGACTTTCTCCAATCTTTCTTGGGGAGTTAGGCCAATACTCCCCCTTTTTTGTTTATTAAGCAGATTTTTGATGTTTTGGTGGGCACGTTCTACTATACCTTGTCCTGTGGGGTTATGAGGAATTCCAGTGGTATGGTGAATTCCCCAATCATCAAAAAACTTTTTCGTGTCTGCTGACACATAGGATGGTCCATTATCAGTTTTTATTTGTTTGGGGACTCCCATCCTAGCAAAAGCAGACAGGAAATGTTTCTTAACATCTCTGCTTTTTTCTCCAGCATGCGCGGTGGCTACAATCATTTTTGAAAATGTGTCCACAGACACATGAACATACTTTAGTTTGCCAAATTCTGGTACGTGTGTAACATCAGATTGCCAGATTTCTAGCGCTGTCAGCCCCCTGGGATTTGTCCCCTCTGGAACCAGTGGGGCAATTTTTTGGCAATCAGGGCACGCTTTTAGGATTTCTTTTGCTTGAGTCAATTTGAGGCCGAATTGTTTTTTTAGCGATCGCGCATTCTGGTGAAAAAATTCATGCGAGATTTTTGCTTGTTGGTAAAGATTTGGGGTGACAACCATACCTGCTAGGTGGTCGGCGATCTGGTTCCCCTCCGCCACAGGACCAGGTAGAGTAGTATGGGATCTCGTATGTACAATATAATATCTGAATTCTCTAATTTCTATCAAAAACAATAATTTTTTTAGCAAATCATATAGTTTTTCATTAGATATTTCTTTTAAATATGAATTTTCGATAAAGAACCTATTAATATCGTCTCAGATTCGGCTTATGTTGTGGGCATCGTCAAACGGATCGAAAATTTGGAAGGCGCGAACAACTGCTGATAATTCTACAATTTGTGGAGAACCTTGTACTTTATGAATGTCTTGGTGCCAATTATTCTTTTGTTTCCAAACAATTACCGCATTTCCGGTTCTCCCTGAGCCATCGGTAAAAATGGTTTTTGCATTTTTAATGGGTAGATCTGATTGCATGACTTTTAATTTTAACGGAATTGGGATTAATCTTTGTAAAAATGGGCACGCCGGGAGGTGAAATTTCACTTCTCCCGGGTAACCCCCGATGGCGATCTGAAAGTCTGTAGAATTTTGCAGCAGTTGTTCCAGGTGCTCAGAAGTCAATGGGAGGTAAATGTAATTTGGTTCCTCTCCACTGAGTTCTAAACACCTGGTGCGACCTTTGAAAATTAGTTTGCCAATCATCTCTGCCAATGTTATAATAGTTTTTGTAAATTGATGGGGGAGGAACAACCACTCCCACAGACAGAAGTCTTTCTTATCCGTTGTGAATTGTCCCAATATAGCTAGTGGTTGGTGTTTTTCTCGAAGGACGACTAATGAGGATGGCAGTCCCTCCATCCTGCGATTTGTTTGTCTCTCGGATATTTTTGTTTCGACTGCGGCAAGGGCTTTTCTGGCGTCAGATGTTAAAAACCTGGGGGAGGACAGATCTGCATCTCCTTTTAGAAGTTCGAACAGTGGGTGCAGATCACTGGTTGTGATCCCCAGCACAGGTCTGATCCAATTGATCGCTCCCAGTAGCTTTTGGAGGTCATTTAAAGTTCGGACCTTTTTGTCAATTTCAACAGATTGAGGTTTTATAGTTTTTGTATCAATTTGGAGTCCGAGGTACCTCCAAGGTGCTTCTCTCTGTATCTTTTCAGGGGATATTTCCAATCCACTTGAATTTAGGGCCGAAATTGTAGCGTCCAATGTTTGTCTGACGGATAATTTAGTTTTTGCGCAAATTAATACATCATCCATATAATGGAAAATGATTGATTGCGGAAATTTTTGTCTGATTGGTTCCAACACCTTTGCCACGAACATCTGACAAAGTGTTGGAGAATTTTTCATCCCCTGAGGAAGCACCTTCCACTGGAACCTGCGGTGGGGTTCACAGGCGTTGATGGCAGGGACTGAAAATGCGAATTTTGCCGAATCAGCCGGATTCAAGTATATGTGGAAAAAGCAGTCCTTAATGTCGATTACCACTAGAGGCCATTCAGCAGGGAGCATAGATGGAGAAGGCATTCCCTGCTGGAGGGCTCCCATTGGCTCGAGGACTTCATTAACTTTGCGCAGGTCCTGGAGAAATCTCCAGGAACCTGAGGATTTTTTAATCACAAACACTGGAGTGTTCCAGGGACTGGTGGAAGGCTCCAAGTGTCCTTTAGCCAATTCTTGATTAACCAGGTCATTTAGAATTTGCAGCTTTTGTTTGGGAAGGGGCCACTGATCTACCCAAACTGGTGTTTCCGTTTTCCAGATCAGTTTGGGCAGCTGCACTTGTTCAGTGACCCCCTCTAAAAATTTTCCTCTGTCCCAAGTGTGAGTTGCCACTGTTCCATAGCATCTCTTCCCCATAGTGTGACTGGTATGTTTAATACATACGGTTGTAGAGTTGCAGATCTGCCCTCTGGCCCGTAGACTGTTACCACTTCACGGCTCCTGACAGGGTGTTGGACTCCTCCCACACCGCTGACCCTTGTGTCTGTCGTGTGGGCTGGCCAACTATGTGGCCAGTCTCTGGAGGCGATGATGGTCACATCCGCTCCCGTGTCCAAAAGACCCTCCACCATCACCCTCTGCGGGTGTCTAGACAAGGGGAAGAGAACGCGACACGTTAGTAGGGGTCGGGAGGCCCTCACTGAGGTTGTCCAATGGACCTCCATCAGTGAGTCTTCTCCTTGTTCTTCTTCCCTTGACACCGCACAGAGGAGATCGTCAGTGGGGATCATTTTGGCCACCGGGAAGCGGTCCTCCAGCTGTAAGGGAGGAAGGTGGACAGTTAGACAGATGGCGATGTTAGAGTTTGTCAACCCTGTCAGGAGTGTGGGAGTCACGAAAATGCCCCTTGCCACAGCCGAAAGGTGAGAGACTATCAGATATATGGTGTTCGAATCTATCTCAGTAGATGGTGTAACTTTAATTATCTGTTCACATTGGTTTAGGAGAGGTAATGGGTGTGTGACTGTGAGGGTTATCCAATTCAAGGGAGTACATTGATTTTGAGGAGAGGTAAATTCTGCCGGAGGTTTCCCGATTACGGGGTGGCTGGGCGCGGTGTTTGGCGCAAGATGGAACGTGGTTGAGGGGTTATTTGTATCCTCGCGCCCCCCTGAGCGCTCCGCTCCTCGTTTCCCGAATGCTCACAAGAGCATTGACGTAGGTCGGGCAGGGAGCTAAAAGTGACTCTTCTTTTTATGCTGAGAGATTTTCTGGGGGGAAGGGGTTCACCGTTTATGTTGGTCACCGACCTACAGGCCGATGACCAGTGAAAGCCCTTCCCACACCTCCGGCAGAGGGATTTGGGTACATTAGATAAATTAGGTTCCGAAGCAGTTTTTGGGCAATGTTTCTTAAAATGTCCTTTTTGACCACAATTAAAACATGTTTGGGGCCCAGTGAAGGCGGCAGCCAATAGACGCGCTTTATGAGAGTTAGAGCCAATGTTTTTACAGGCTTCTATCATCTCAACCAGAGAGGGATCTTTTAGCATCTTTAGTGCTTTTTGACAATCTTCGTTAGCTTTTTCAATTACCAATTTATTAAATAGAATTTCTTGGCTTTCTTTTTGGTTGACTTGTCTCTTAATCGCTTCTTTTAGCCTGGTTATAAAATCAATAAACGGTTCTTTTGGGCCTTGATTAATGAGGGTGAAAGAGGGTGTTTGGACGTATGCGTCCGCCACCCTTTTCACTGCTTCTAATGCCAATTCTTTAGTAATTTCTAAAAATTTGGGTTCAATTCGGGATTGATCCCCTCTGGTTGAGTAGCTTCCCTCACCATAGAGCATGTCTATTGCCTGCCGCACTGGGATACCCCTTCTCTCCATTTTTTCATTTACGTAGGTTACAATTAGTTTCTTCCATTCAGCCTCAAATACTGAGGACTGGATGGTGGTAAAAAGACCATTAATGACAGCTCTGATGTCGTATGGAATGAGCAGGTACGCTAGGAAGAAGGACTCCAGGAGACCGATCTCCTATCCCATGTTGAAAGATATTAAAAAAGCTATGGTGGAGTATGGCCTGGGAGCGCCATACACGATCGGTCTCCATTCCGGAGCTTTCCCCTCTTCCAGAAATATCGGGAATGCTTTTAAAAATTCTGTGTCATTAGCCTGAGCGGCTTCCTCCCTGAAAGGCTTCCATATATTGGGCATATCGCTGTGCCTTTCAGGAGAGTGTTGGTCAAGGTCTATGTCATCGTCAGTGTTGGTGTCTCGGTAGCGGTAGGCAGGGTAGGCCTTGTTGTTATGGGCCCTATGGGCGCGGCCATGTTGCCGGAAGCCGGCTTTGACCTTTGGCTTAGCCCCGCCCCTCGCCCCCCTTTCACCCCCGGAAGGTGACCTCTCAGGGGAGGAGGTAGTGCTGGAGGGAGTGGACGAACACGTGGGCGACTCAGGGGAGGGGTCTCTGACGCGCGCAGGAGGAAGTGGAGGTGGTCTGGGGGGCGGCGTTATGAAGGCCCGCCCCCTCTTCTCCCGCGCTGCTGGTTCTCGCGCTATCTTTTCCCGCCTCCGTCCCGCACGTCTCCCGTCTCCCTCCTCCTTATCGCCATTTTGTGTTCGCCGCGATGTTGTCTTCTCCCTCCCGCCATCTTGTGGGTGTCTCAGTTGGTGTGACGCAGTTGTTTTTTCTCGTTTGGTGGCTGGTACGTGGAGGCTGCTGTTCTCGTTCATCATTTGGTGCTGTAGCACCATCAGAACTAGCCTCCAGGCAATGAGAGCTTGTTTTGCCTTTCGGTCCCCCTTTTCATTATCACGCCATAGGCTGTAACCTATAGCTTGCCACTCTTCGGCTGTGGTGTCATCTGTTAATTTATGATTTTTATTGTCCAGCCATTTGGCGAGCGCCTTGGCGGATTTCTTATCCAAGGGGTGACCGTGCTCAATAATAAAGTCTTTAAGACGTCTGTAAACGAATTTCTGGGAGGTGGACAATGTAAGTCCCATCTCGGTGTTATGGAGATTCTCCCCTTTCTATGAAAAACGTGGGGGTGTTGGTGTTGGGATAGGTATGGAATGTCCCCAGCTGCTCACCTTCTCTGGCGCGTCGACCCGTGCAGCTCTGCAGCCCACAGTCGTCCGTCCAGCTGGGGGGACCGGCGGGACGATCACCTCTCCGGCGACGCCTGAGCCCGAGTGGAGACACAGGAGTTTCCTCAATATGAGGGACCTCCAACTGTGCCCCACGTTGGGCGCCACT
>NW_020935508.1:0-574 GCF_003984885.1 Neopelma chrysocephalum
TGCCACGGCCCGTGGGGTAAAGGGAATGGGGACGCGGCACTGCGAATAAGGGTCAGGACACAGTTAAAGGTCGGGGAAGCAATGCCAATTTATTCAGGGAAAACAGGGACTTATATAGGGCAGGTCTGAGGGGAGGATTCAGAACTGGGGAGGAGCATGGGATTGACAACCCGGGGAAGGTGATGATTGGAGGGTAAAGGAGAGGTAGGTGTGACTTTGGAGTAACTAAGGGAAAGGACCAATGAGAGCTCACTCTGCACTGCGGCAAACCTTAGCCAATCAGCAGCAGAGGAGCGGGAAAGTAGGGGAGAACAAGGAGGTAAACAACTTTAGGCGGGAAAGTCTGAGGGGGAAGAAGGACCAAAATGGAGGGTACATTAGAATTTCATAAAAACCAGTGGTAAACAGGGGCACAACGGTAGGAACAAATAACACAGTAAAACTGGGGAAAATAACAGTCAGTCCGTAGTGAGAAAGTTCATTCCATGTGTTCAGGATTCATAGTCCATTCAATTCCCATACAGTTCTCTCCATTTCTTGTATCTTTCCCAGTCTGATAATTGATCCTCCACAT
>NW_020935509.1:0-352 GCF_003984885.1 Neopelma chrysocephalum
GAAATAAGATGGGATGGGCTTCACTGTTGTTCCTGTGGTGGCAACACTTGGTGCTGTGCAAAATGGACATTTTGTTATGTGCAGACTCTGTTTGGGTGTTAAAATCAGTTCTTTAAGATTCTGGGGGGTTGTACAATTCCCCAAATCCCAGTTTAACCAGTCACTGGAGCCAAAGCAAACACACAAAATTGGGCGGGGAGGGGGGAAATAATAAAACACAAGGAAAGTGAGGGTAAGAAATAAGATGGGATGGGCTTCAGTGTTGTTCCTCTGGAGGCATCACTCAGTACTGTGAAAAATGGACTTTTTGTTATGTGCAGACACTGTTTAGGTGTTAAAAACAGTTCTTCAG
>NW_020935510.1:0-306 GCF_003984885.1 Neopelma chrysocephalum
CTTGGTGCTGTGCAAAATGGACATTTTGTTATGTGCAGACTCTGTTTGGGTGTTAAAATCAGTTCTTTAAGATTCTGGGGGGTTGTACAATTCCCCAAATCCCAGTTTAACCAGTCACTGGAGCCAAAGCAAACACACAAAATTGGGCGGGGAGGGGGGAAATAATAAAACACAAGGAAAGTGAGGGTAAGAAATAAGATGGGATGGGCTTCAGTGTTGTTCCTCTGGAGGCATCACTCAGTACTGTGAAAAATGGACTTTTTGTTATGTGCAGACACTGTTTAGGTGTTAAAAACAGTTCTTCAG
>NW_020935511.1:0-334 GCF_003984885.1 Neopelma chrysocephalum
TGATGATAATTCAGTTTTTCTTAGATGAGGGAGAAAAGTCTCAGAGCACCTGTGCAAGCAGAGTGCTGCCCTGCTGTTCCTGGCTGTGCCCTCCCTGTCTCAGTGTGCAGTGGCTTTGGGAAGCTGTGTCAGTCACTGCCCAGGCTGGGCGGGCACAGAGCTGGTGCTGGGCAGGGTCCTGCTGTCCCTGGGCCTGATGGCACAGTCTGGGTCAGAGGAGTCAGGCTGTGGGGCAGGGAGCTCTGGGAACCAGCAGTGCTGGCTGCTGTGCTCACTGCTGGGGTGTTCCTGCTGGGGTGTTCCTCTGGGATAGCTGCTGTGCTCACTGCTGGGG
>NW_020935512.1:0-315 GCF_003984885.1 Neopelma chrysocephalum
AGCTGCTGTGCTCACTGCTGGGGTGTTCCTCTGGGATAGCTGCTGTGTCAGTGCTTGGGGTGTTCCTCTGGGATAGCTGCTGTCGGTATTGGGAAGGTGTGAAGAACCCCTGTGGAGCTGAGCTGTGCTCGCTCAGGGGAGTTGGGGTTTGGGCCAGAGCGGGTTCTCTGGAGGATGTTTGGAGTCCAGGCAGTAGGTCCCGGTGTGTTGCAGCCAGAAGAGGCAGCAGAGTGTGCAAGGCTTCAGTTCTGCGCTGACGTTTGACAGAACTGAAGCGTGTCCCGGTGCCATCAGCCCCGTGTGCTGGGTGCTCCA
>NW_020935513.1:0-304 GCF_003984885.1 Neopelma chrysocephalum
TGCTCACTGCTGGGGTGTTCCTCTGGGATAGCTGCTGTGGCACTGCTCAGGGTGTTCCTCTGGGATAGCTGCTGTCGGTATTGGGAAGGTGTGAAGAACCCCTGTGGAGCTGAGCTGTGCTCACTCAGGGGAGTTGGGGTTTGGGCCAGAGCGGGTTCTCTGGAGGATGTTTGGAGTCCAGGCAGTAGGTCCCAGTGTGTTGCAGCCAGAAGAGGCAGCAGAGTGTGCAAGGCTTCAGTTCTGCGCTGACGTTTGACACTGAAGCGTGTCCCGGTGCCATCAGCCCCGTGTGCTGGGTGCTCCA
>NW_020935514.1:0-466 GCF_003984885.1 Neopelma chrysocephalum
TGATGATAATTCAGTTTTTCTTAGATGAGGGAGAAAAGTCTCAGAGCCCCTGTGCAAGCAGAGTGCTGCCCTGCTGTTCCTGGCTGTGCCCTCCCTGTCTCAGTGTGCAGTGGCTTTGGGAAGCTGTGTCAGTCACTGCCCGGGCTGGGCGGGCACAGAGCTGGTGCTGGGCAGGGTCCTGCTGTCCCTGGGCCTGATGGCACAGTCTGGGTCAGAGGAGTCAGGCTGTGGGGCAGGGAGCTCTGGGAACCAGCAGTGACTGCTGTGCTCACTGCTGGGGTGTTCCTGCTGGGGTGTTCCTGCTGGGGTGTTCCTGCTGGGGTGTTCCTCTGGGATAGCTGCTGTGCTCACTGCTGGGGTGCTCACTGCTGGGGTGTTCCTGCTGGGAGAACTGCTGTGGCACTGCTGGGGTGTTCCTGCTGGGATAGCTGCTGTGCTCACTGCTGGGGTGTTCCTCTGGGATAGC
>NW_020935515.1:0-1092 GCF_003984885.1 Neopelma chrysocephalum
GACATCCTGGGAGCTCTCACATGGATGTCTGACATCCTGGGAGCTCTCACATGGATCTCTGACATCCTGGGAGCTCTCACATGGATGTCTGACGTCCTGGGAACTCTACATGGATGTCTGACATCCTGGGAGATCTCACATGGATGTCTGACATCCTGGGAGCTCTCACATGGATGTCTGACATCCCATGAGCTTTCACATGGATGTCTGACATCCTGGGAGATCTCACATGGATGTCTGACATCCCGGGAGCTTTCACATGGATGTCTGACATCCTGGGAGCTCTCACATGGATGTCTGACATCCTGGGAACTCTACATGGATGTCTGACATCCTGGGAACTCTCATATGGATGTCTGACATTCTGGGAACTCTACATGGATGTCTGACTTCCTGGGAGCTCTCACATGGATCTCTGACATCCTGGGAACTCTCACATGGATGTCTGACATCCTGGGAGCTCTCACGTGGATGTCTGATATCCTGGGAACTCTACATGGATGTCTGACATCCTGGGAGCTCTCACATGGATGTCTCACATCCTGGGAACTCTACATGGATGTCTGACATCCTGGGAGCTCTCACATGGATGTCTGATATCCTGGGAGCTCTCATGTGGATGTCTGACATCCTGGGAGCTCTCACATGGATGTCTGATATCCTGGGAGCTCTCACATGGATGTCTGATATCCTGGGAACTCTACATGGATGTCTGACATCCTGGGAGCTCTCACATGGATGTCTCACATCCTGGGAACTCTACATGGATGTCTGACATCCTGGGAGCTCTCACATGGATGTCTGATATCCTGGGAGCTCTCATGTGGATGTCTGACATCCTGGGAGCTCTGCCCTCCTGCCTGGGAGGAGAAGAGCAAAGGGAATATCAGGAACTAACAGGAAAAATGAGCCAGGGAGAGCTGTGGTAAGAGGATATGGAATATCTACAGCTGGAGCCAGCTCTGTGCCCTGCAGGAGCAGCAGTGGGCAGTGCTGGGATTGCTGGGAGGTGTCTGGGCTGTGTCTGGCTCAGTGAGGTGGAAGGTTTTAGGCTCCAGTGTCGTGCTGTGTTAGTTGGTACCTCAGAGTCAC
>NW_020935516.1:0-741 GCF_003984885.1 Neopelma chrysocephalum
ATCTCTGACATCCCAGGAGCTCTACATGGATGTCTGACATCCTGGGAACTCTCACATGGATGTCTGACATCCTGGGAGCTCTACATGGATGTCTGACATCCCAGGAGCTTTCACATGGATGTCTGACATCCTGGGAGCTCTCACATGGATGTCTAACATCCCGGGAGCTCTCACATGGATGTCTGACATCCTGGGAGCTCTCACATGGATCTCTGACATCCTGGGAACTCTCACATGGATGTCTGACATCCTGGGAACTCTCACATGGATCTCTGACATCCTGGGAACTCTCACATGGATGTCTGACATCCTGGGAGCTCTCATGTGGATGTCTGATATCCTGGGAACTCTACATGGATGTCTGACATCCTGGGAGCTCTCACATGGATGTCTTACATCCTGGGAACTCTACATGGATGTCTGACATCCTGGGAGCTCTCATGTGGATGTCTGACATCCTGGGAGCTCTCATGTGGATGTCTGACATCCTGGGAGCTCTGCCCTCCTGCCTGGGAGGAGAAGAGCAAAGGGAATATCAGGAACTAACAGGAAAAATGAGCCAGAGAGAGCTGTGGTAAGAGGATATGGAATATCTACAGCTGGAGCCAGCTCTGTGCCCTGCAGGAGCAGCAGTGGGCAGTGCTGGGATTGCTGGGAGGTGTCTGGGCTGTGTCTGGCTCAGTGAGGTGGAAGATTTTAGGCTCCAGTGTCGTGCTGTGTTAGTTGGTACCTCAGAGTCAC
>NW_020935517.1:0-439 GCF_003984885.1 Neopelma chrysocephalum
AGCGGGTTCAGGGCCCAGGAGCGGGTTCAGGGCCCAGGAGCGGGTTCCAGCTTCCATCGGGTGCTCCCTTAGGGAGGCTGGTGCTCGCCTCTGGCAGCGGGGCGGCTGCAGGGTGTGCTGCAGGGTGTGCCGGACCGAGTGCCGTGCTGGCTGCAGTGACAGCCCGGTGCCGAGGCCGTGTCCCGGCCCGGCCGGAGCCGTGGGCAGGGCGGGCCCCGCGGGCCCCCCGAGCCGCCCGGGCCGAGCCGCGGCAGCGCCGAGCGGGGCTCCCCAGGGCCGAGCGGGGCTCCCCAGGCCGGGTCTGTGCCCTGTGCTGTTCCCGGGGGGAGCTGCATCGCCACAGGGGCTGTTCTGAACCGGCTCCGCACCCAGCAGCGCTCCCCTCCTCGTCTTCCCCTCACGCAGGGACCTTGTGGGGCTCAGTCTCATGAGGGGCAGC
>NW_020935518.1:0-487 GCF_003984885.1 Neopelma chrysocephalum
TCAGGGCCCAGGAGCGGGTTCAGGGCCCAGGAGCGGGTTCAGGGCCCGGGAGCGGGTTCAGGGCCCGGGAGCAGGTTCAGGGCCCAGGAGTTGGTTCAGGGCCCAGGAGCGGGTTCCAGCTTCCATCGGGTGCTCCCTTAGGGAGGCTGGTGCTCGCCTCTGGCAGCGGGGCGGCTGCAGGGTGTGCCGGACCGAGTGCCGTCCTGGCTGCAGTGACAGCCCGGAGCCGAGGCCGTGCCCCGGCCGGAGCCGTGGGCAGGGCGGGCCCCGCGGGCCCCCCGAGCCGCCCGGGCCGAGCCGCGGCAGCGCCGAGCGGGGCTCCCCAGGGCCGAGCGGGGCTCCCCAGGCCGGGTCTGTGCCCTGTGCTGTTCCCGGAGCTGCATCGCCACAGGGGCTGTTCTGAACCGGCTCCGCACCCAGCAGCGCTCCCCTCCTCGTCCTCCCCTCACGCAGGGACCTTGTGGGGCTCAGTCTCATGAGGGGCAGC
>NW_020935519.1:0-367 GCF_003984885.1 Neopelma chrysocephalum
CCCAGTATATGCCGGTGTATGGGAGCGCTGTATCCCGCTGTATCCCGGGGTATCCCGGGTACCCGAGGCCGCTCCTGCGGCAGCTCCGGCCCCGCTCGGGCCGCGCCGCCTTCCCGCGAGCAATGGCGCCCCCTGCCGGCCGCGCGCGCTCACCGCACCCTCGGGGCCGAGACAGCGCCTGAAGCGCCCGGGGCTGAACCGGGGCTGAACCGGGCCTGGGGCTGAACCCGGGCCTGGGGCTTTAACCTGGGCCTGGGGCTTTAACCCGGGCCTGGGGCTTTAACCCGGGCCTGGGGCTTTAACCCGGGCCTGGGGCTGAACCGGGCCTGGGGCTTTAACCCGACTCTGGGGCTTTAACCCGGGCCTG
>NW_020935520.1:0-354 GCF_003984885.1 Neopelma chrysocephalum
CCCAGTATATGCCGGTGTATGGGAGCGCTGTATCCCGCTGTATCCCGCTGTATCCCGGGGTATCCCGGGTACCCGAGGCCGCTCCTGCGGCAGCTCCGGCCCCGCTCGGGCCGCGCCGCCTTCCCGCGAGCAATGGCGCCCCCTGCCGGCCGCGCGCGCTCACCGCACCCTCGGGGCCGAGACAGCGCCTGAAGCGCCCGGGGCTGAACCGGGCCTGGGGCTTTAACCCGGGCCTGGGGCTTTAACCTGGGCCTGGGGCTTTAACCCGGGCCTGGGGCTGAACCGGGCCTGGGGCTTTAACCCGGGCCTGGGGCTTTAACCCGGGCCTGGGGCTTTAACCCGACTCTGGGGCTT
>NW_020935521.1:0-572 GCF_003984885.1 Neopelma chrysocephalum
GCAGCTTTGACTCCAGAGGTTTCCAAGGGTTTTCCAACCCCAAAATACTTCCAAGGCAAATCCTTCCCTCCCTGTCCTAACAGTGGTGATGATAAAATCCAAGGAATTGTGGCCAGGAAGTCTGCTCAGGTGGATTTGGGAACCTCCATCTGGCAGATGGGTAAGTGGGACGGGAAATCCCTCTGGAATTCAGCAGCTTTGACTCCGAAAGTTTCCAAGAGTTTTCCAAACCCAAAATATTCCCAAGGCAAATCCTCTCCTCCCTGTGCCAGTGGTGGTGATGATAAAATCCAAGGAATTGTGGCCAAGAAGTGGATTTGGGGACCTGCATCTGGCAGGGATGGATGTGGGACAGGGAATCCCTCTGGAAGCAACAACTCTGGCTCCAAAGGTTTCCAAGAGTTTTCCAACCCCAAAATATTCCCAAGGCAAATCCTATTCTCCCTGTGCCAATGATGGGGATGATAAAATCCAGGGATTTGGCCTCAGATGGATTTGGGGACCTCCCTCTGGCAGGCAGGAATGGGGACAGGGAATCCCTCTGGAAGCAGCAGCTTTGACTCCAGAGGTTT
>NW_020935522.1:0-597 GCF_003984885.1 Neopelma chrysocephalum
GGGACAGGGAATCCCTCTGGAAGCAGCAGCTTTGACTCCAGAGGTTTCCAAGGGTTTTCCAACCCCAAAATACTTCCAAGGCAAATCCTTCCCTCCCTGTCCTAACAGTGGTGATGATAAAATCCAAGGAATTGTGGCCAGGAAGTCTGCTCAGGTGGATTTGGGAACCTCCATCTGGCAGATGGGTAAGTGGGACGGGAAATCCCTCTGGAATTCAGCAGCTTTGACTCCGAAAGTTTCCAAGAGTTTTCCAAACCCAAAATATTCCCAAGGCAAATCCTCTCCTCCCTGTGCCAGTGGTGGTGATGATAAAATCCAAGGAATTGTGGCCAAGAAGTGGATTTGGGGACCTGCATCTGGCAGGGATGGATGTGGGACAGGGAATCCCTCTGGAAGCAACAACTCTGGCTCCAAAGGTTTCCAAGAGTTTTCCAACCCCAAAATATTCCCAAGGCAAATCCTATTCTCCCTGTGCCAATGATGGGGATGATAAAATCCAGGGATTTGGCCTCAGATGGATTTGGGGACCTCCCTCTGGCAGGCAGGAATGGGGACAGGGAATCCCTCTGGAAGCAGCAGCTTTGACTCCAGAGGTTT
>NW_020935523.1:0-497 GCF_003984885.1 Neopelma chrysocephalum
AAATTAAATTTGAAGCTAATAGGAAATGCAGAGTTAGATGTGTTGCAACCTGGTAAGTTGTATTTTAAGTGAGTTGCTGAAAGAATAACCTAGAATAAAATTTCATGGAGATGACTAGCTATGTACCATCTTTCTTTCAATGTGACTGATTTAATTCACAGAGGTTTGGGGTGTGTCTCTATGCAAGGACTATGTGGTGTGCTGTTGCTAGTCCAAACATATTAAGAGATGTTGTTTTTATTGCCTGAGAGACACACCCCAAACCTCTGTGAATTAAATCAGTCACATTGAAAGAAAGATGGTACATAGCTAGTCATCTCCATGAAATTTTATTCTAGGTTATTCTTTCAGCAACTCACTTAAAATACAACTTACCAGGTTACAACACATCTTCATGCACAAGACACAATCTGCATTTGTGCTCTTGGTCTTCTGCACAAAGGTAACAGGTCACTTGTGAGACCTTGAACATCAACAGGAAACCAAAAGAAAAAAAA
>NW_020935524.1:0-341 GCF_003984885.1 Neopelma chrysocephalum
GATCTCAATATACAAATATATCTGGATACACATGGATCTCAATATACAAATGTGTATGGATACACATGGATCTCAATATACAAATGTGTATGGATACACATGGATCTAAATATACAAATATATATGGGTACACAAGGATCTCAATATACAGATGTGTATGGATACACATGGCTCTCAGTGTACAAATGTATATGGATACATGTGGATCTAAATATGCAAATATATATGGATGCACATGGATCTAAATATACAAATATATATGGGTACACATGGATCTCAATATACAGATGTGTAGATCTCAATATACAAATATATCTGGATACACATGGATCTCAATATAC
>NW_020935525.1:0-513 GCF_003984885.1 Neopelma chrysocephalum
TTAAGAACTGAACAGCACGTCAAAGAGGAGAGGGAGAGAAAGCCTTATATTTTTGTGTCTGGAGAGATAAAACCTGCAGGAAGAAGCCTTTAGATCAAAGATCCTCTCATTTTCCTTTCTTCCTTTTATTTTCAAAATATTGTCCTTTGTGCCCTTTGACTCTGAAGTTCCCAGTGGTTTATTGCATTGATTATTTTTCATTACTGTTCTCCAAATTTCTCTGACTGTCAAAATCATCTCTGTGGTTGCTGCGTTATCACTGGCATGGATGAACATTTCCAGAGTCCCATGTGGATTTGAGACTGCACCACAGAGATGATTTTGACAGTCAGAGAAATTTGGAGAACAGTAATGAAAAATAATCAATGCAATAAACCACTGGGAACTTCAGAGTCAAAGGGCACAAAGGACAATATTTTGAAAATAAAAGGAAGAAAGGAAAATGAGAGGATCTTTGATCTAAAGGCTTCTTCCTGCAGGTTTTATCTCTCCAGACACAAAAATATAAGGCTT
>NW_020935526.1:0-354 GCF_003984885.1 Neopelma chrysocephalum
TGGGGGACTCAGGGAATTAAACAGGAGAATCAAATCAGAGCAGGCCAGGTCATCTGCTTTTAACTGCAACACTTTTTTTTGACCCTTGGACATCCTTTCAATTAGGTTAATTCTGTATAAAGTCATCCCATTCTCCCCCATCTTTAAAACATTCTTATCGTATGCCTGGAATCCTGTGATCCCCAGTGGCTTCAGCAGGTACTCCAAGACCAAACCAATCCAGACAGAGAAGGGCTGTTGAAAGGGTGAGGTAAAGATGGCCAAAAATTTAGTGATCCTCTCTGCTATGTCAAATTTTATATTAGTTACTTAATATTGGGTGCATTGCAGCTTTATATGCAATAGCAGAGAGGA
>NW_020935527.1:0-1563 GCF_003984885.1 Neopelma chrysocephalum
CACCCCCAGCCAGCACCAGGCCCTGCAGGAACTCACTGCCATCTGTGCCCGTCAGCTGGGCCAGTTTGCGGAAGGAGCGGGACTGGGAGGTTCCGGTGCGGGGCTGCCAGTCCTCAGCGTCCTCTAACATCCGCAGCTTCCCAGGATCACACCCGGGGCTTCTGGGGGGCTCCAGCGGCTGAGGGGGCTGCCTGTGAGTGACAGAGGGCAGGAGCTCAGCCAGCATCAAGCACAGACCCTGCTTCAGCACAGGGTAGTGCTCCCAAAGGTGCCCTGCCACATGCCGACACCTCTGCCAGACCCTGGCACTCACCGCTGCTCCATCGTGCCCCAGCTGGACCCACGGGCATCCCTGTGGCATCGAAGAAACGGCGGCACAACTGTCAAATTTGACCCATGGCTCAGCCCATCCCTCACCTACACACCCACAGCCTCAGAGATACACAAGCCTCATGGAAATGCTGACAGCATTCAATCCTGACCAGCCTTACAGCCATTCCACGGCCCCACAAGACATCATGTCCCAGGACTAGCTGCTGTCCAGTGCCTCCCAAAACCCCAGTCAAGATGTGATCAGTGCCACCAGCTACCCCAATCCACTGTGTCCAGCACACGGTGCTGCATCTCAGCCTCCTCAGCTGGGTGCCAGCAGTGCCCAGTGGGTCCTGCCCAGTACAGGGACACCATGTGGGGACACGTGTATGGTGGGTGGGTGTCCAGGTAGGACCCTCCTGAGGTAATGGCCAAAGCAGTGGCTGAGCACTGGCAGTGCCTGTTGTGGGCTGAGGGCAGGGAGGGCTCTGTGGCTCTGTCAACAGGTCAGTTCTGGGAGAGGGAGAGGACAGAGAGGGAGACAAGAAACCACTACAGGGCAAAGTGCTTCCTGAGAGTCACCACAAGCAGCGAGAGTGAGGGCAAACGAGCTGGTGGTACTCACCCAGCTCAGTCTATCCACCTGGCAGCTCCACACCAGGCTCAAGAGACAATGTGCCCCAAGTGCAGGCACTACCCTGCACCTTCCAACATCTCATTGCCAGGTTTCCCAGAGCCATCAGACTCCTCCCCTACCCATACACTCAAAAAGCTAAGGTGCAGCTCAGCATTCCCAGCTCAGAGCCAGCAGCGCCCAGACACCTGTCTGGGACATGCAGCCCCTGCACATGCTCCCCTTACCTGGGCTTTTTAACAAGCTCATCCTCACCATCCTCCACTGCGCGCAACAGGAGAAAAAGGGGAAGACGGAGTCAGTCTGGGGCAACCAAGGACCAGGCACAGCAGGAAGGGAAAGGAGGAAAACCAACCTCCCCACTCACCATCCCTTACCCCATTGCACAGCCCTGCCCAGCCATGAGGCAGAGCACAGCCCCACACCAGCGGCACCACCACGAGCTCACACACAGCCCTGGGCAGCTCCTGCTGGCTCAGCTGCCCTCAAGGGGTGATTTGGAGCCAAAACCAAACCTTTAGTGACACATCACCCCATAGCCTCTGTCAGATTCTGGCTAACACAGTCCATCACCCCCAGCCAGCACCAGGCCCTGCAGGAACTCACTGCCATCTGTG
>NW_020935528.1:0-434 GCF_003984885.1 Neopelma chrysocephalum
GCTGTGCTGGTTTTTATCAAGTCTGTCCAAGCTTCTTATGACTAAGATCTTGCAACAGTATTTTGGAAATAACACATCTCAACAGTAACTTCTGGCATACTAAACCTACAGTCATGGTCAAAACCAAGGGGTGTTTGTGGTTTTTGAAATCCTTACTGGAATTAGGCTGACAGGCTGCTTGTGGCTGCAATTTTACACCATTTGCTTTTAGAAGGTTGATCAAATCCCTCAAACCCACTGCCCCAGCACAGCCACAGCAGCCTGTCAGCCTAATTCCAGTAAGGATTTCAAAAACCACAAACACCCCTTGGTTTTGACCATGACTGTAGGTTTAGTATGCCAGAAGTTACTGTTGAGATGTGTTATTTCCAAAATACTGTTGCAAGATCTTAGTCATAAGAAGCTTGGACAGACTTGATAAAAACCAGCACAGC
>NW_020935529.1:0-517 GCF_003984885.1 Neopelma chrysocephalum
TGTGTCTCACTTGCACTTGAGGTCTGACATGACCCAGAATCCCAGGATCAACCAGGTTGGAAAAGACCTCTGAGATGGAGCCCAGCCTTTGTCCCAACGCCACCTTGTCACCCAGACCATGGCACCGAGTGCCACATCCAGGCTTTCCAGGTGACGTGATGGGGAAGAAAGGCAGGCCTGGAAACCTGGGATGGGAATACTGGGTCCTTTGGAAGCCTGGCTGGTCTAGAACTGCAGCGCCTCCAAAGACTGCCCACAGAAGCGGGCTCGTGTTGCCTGGATGGAGGAAGGCTGGGTTGGGAATGGTCTCCATGGCGAGACTGTGCTCCAGCAGAGCTGGTGTGCCTTTGTAGGCACACAGAGACCGGGATAACATTGGAAATGGCTCCTGCGTTTGAACAGCTGAGGCACAGAGGGGACAGCGAGGGAGAACCGAGGCTGCGGCTGAGGGGGAACTGCGGCGGGGCCGCTCCCCATCCCCATCCCGCTGTTCCCGAGGCCGGGCCGGGCCGATCCC
>NW_020935530.1:0-551 GCF_003984885.1 Neopelma chrysocephalum
TGTGTCTCACTTGCACTTGAGGTCTGACATGACCCAGAATCCCAGGACCGACCAGGTTGGAAAAGACCTCTGAGATGGAGCCCAGCCTTTGTCCCAACGCCACCTTGTCACCCAGACCATGGCACCGAGTGCCACATCCAGGCTTTCCAGGTGACGTGATGGGGAAGAAAGCCAGGCCTGGAAACCTGGGATGGGAATACTGGGTCCTTTGGAAGCCTGGCTGGTCTAGAACTGCAGCGCCTCCAAAGACAGCTGCCCACAGAAGCGGGCTCGTGTTGCCTGGATGGAGGAAGGCTGGGTTGGGAATGGTCTCCATGGTGAGACTGTGCTCCAGCAGAGCTGGTGTGCCTTTGTAGGCACACAGAGACCGGGATAACATTGGAAATGGCTCCTGCGTTTGAACAGCTGAGGCACAGAGGGGACAGCGAGGGAGAACCGAGGCTGCGGCTGAGGGGGAACTGCGGCGGGGCCGCTCCCCATCCCCATCCCGCTGTTCCTGCGGCGGGGCCGGGCCGATCCCCATCCCCATCCCGCTGTTCCCGAGGCCGGGC
>NW_020935531.1:0-490 GCF_003984885.1 Neopelma chrysocephalum
GCTGGGTGATGGGGGGGCAGTGCTTCGGGGGTCACAGTGGCTGGATGATCTCAAGGGTCTCCTCCAGCCTTTACAATTCCCCCATTCCGGGCCGGGCCGCCCCTCAGCCCCCCATGCCCTCACCGCCCCTCACCGCCCCCCATGCCCGCACCGCCCCTCACAGCCCGCCGTGCCCCCACCACCCCTCACCGCCCCCCGTGCCCTCACAGCCCCCTCACCGCCCCTCAGGGACCCCCGCTGCCCCGCCGCCATTTCGCGCCGCGGGCGGGGCGGGGCGGGCGGCGCTGCCCCGGAAGCGCTCTGGCCGCGCCCGTCCCTGCCGGGGAACATGGCGGCCGTGTCCGTGCTCAGCGCGCCCGCCGGCGGCTTCAGCTTCGACAACTGCGCGCGGTGAGGCCCGGGCTGAGGGGGGAGCGGGGCCGGCCCGGCCCGGGGCTGCGGGAGGAGCGGGGCCGGGGGAGCGGGGCCGGGCCGGGGGAGCGCGGGGCAC
>NW_020935532.1:0-441 GCF_003984885.1 Neopelma chrysocephalum
GGGGGGCAGTGCTTCGGGGGTCACAGTGGCTGGATGTTCTCAAGGGTCTCCTCCAGCCTTTACAATTCCCCCATTCCGGGCCGCCCCTCAGCCCCCCATGCCCGCACCGCCCCTCACCGCCCCCCATGCCCGCACCGCCCCTCACAGCCCGCCGTGCCCCCACCGCCCCTCACCGCCCCCCGTGCCCTCACAGCCCCCTCACCGCCCCTCAGGGACCCCCGCGGCCCCGCCGCCATTTCGCGCCGCGGGCGGGGCGGGGCGGGCGGCGCTGCCCCGGAAGCGCTCTGGCCGCGCCCGTCCCTGCCGGGGAACATGGCGGCCGTGTCCGTGCTCAGCGCGCCCGCCGGCGGCTTCAGCTTCGACAACTGCGCGCGGTGAGGCCCGGGCTGAGGGGGGAGCGGGGCCGGGGGAGCGGGGCCGGGCCGGGGGAGCGCGGGGCAC
>NW_020935533.1:0-490 GCF_003984885.1 Neopelma chrysocephalum
GCTGGGTGATGGGGGGGCAGTGCTTCGGGGGTCACAGTGGCTGGATGATCTCAAGGGTCTCCTCCAGCCTTTACAATTCCCCCATTCCGGGCCGGGCCGCCCCTCAGCCCCCCATGCCCTCACCGCCCCTCACCGCCCCCCATGCCCGCACCGCCCCTCACAGCCCGCCGTGCCCCCACCACCCCTCACCGCCCCCCGTGCCCTCACAGCCCCCTCACCGCCCCTCAGGGACCCCCGCTGCCCCGCCGCCATTTCGCGCCGCGGGCGGGGCGGGGCGGGCGGCGCTGCCCCGGAAGCGCTCTGGCCGCGCCCGTCCCTGCCGGGGAACATGGCGGCCGTGTCCGTGCTCAGCGCGCCCGCCGGCGGCTTCAGCTTCGACAACTGCGCGCGGTGAGGCCCGGGCTGAGGGGGGAGCGGGGCCGGCCCGGCCCGGGGCTGCGGGAGGAGCGGGGCCGGGGGAGCGGGGCCGGGCCGGGGGAGCGCGGGGCAC
>NW_020935534.1:0-441 GCF_003984885.1 Neopelma chrysocephalum
GGGGGGCAGTGCTTCGGGGGTCACAGTGGCTGGATGTTCTCAAGGGTCTCCTCCAGCCTTTACAATTCCCCCATTCCGGGCCGCCCCTCAGCCCCCCATGCCCGCACCGCCCCTCACCGCCCCCCATGCCCGCACCGCCCCTCACAGCCCGCCGTGCCCCCACCGCCCCTCACCGCCCCCCGTGCCCTCACAGCCCCCTCACCGCCCCTCAGGGACCCCCGCGGCCCCGCCGCCATTTCGCGCCGCGGGCGGGGCGGGGCGGGCGGCGCTGCCCCGGAAGCGCTCTGGCCGCGCCCGTCCCTGCCGGGGAACATGGCGGCCGTGTCCGTGCTCAGCGCGCCCGCCGGCGGCTTCAGCTTCGACAACTGCGCGCGGTGAGGCCCGGGCTGAGGGGGGAGCGGGGCCGGGGGAGCGGGGCCGGGCCGGGGGAGCGCGGGGCAC
>NW_020935535.1:0-531 GCF_003984885.1 Neopelma chrysocephalum
CACTTGTACTGGGATTGTCTGCTCAGGGCTGGGCTGGGGCTGATGGCCCTTCCCCACCCTCCCCTTGTGTTGGGTACTTCTCTTTTTGTGGTTTTTGATGCAAACTGAAATGGCTCAAGTGCTGAAGCTTTGGAAAGATTCTGCTTGGCACGTGTGGTAATTCTGAGTAATTAATTTTAATCATTTTTTCTTTAAGCATTGTTTGGCAGTCGTGCTAATTACGGGGGAGAGTGGGCTGGCTCTGGGGAGGGATCCCCAGTCCCTGCAGGCCGTGCTCCCTGCCTGGCTGTTTACCTGGCACTGCTGCAGCGCCAGCTCCCGGGTGGCACAGGCAGGGAGAGCTGGAGAGAGGCTGTGGAACGAGGGAGAGCAGTTTGGGACTAATTAGTTCCTTACACACAAGGCAAGACTTTTATTCCCTTCTGGAAAAAGTCATCTGGCTTCAACCTGTCCCTGGTAGCTCTGCAGGGCATTGATGGTTTATGGGCACCCGGTGATGGGTTTGGGGGCACCCGGTGATGGGTTTGGGGG
>NW_020935536.1:0-543 GCF_003984885.1 Neopelma chrysocephalum
CACTTGTACTGGGATTGTCTGCTCAGGGCTGGGCTGGGGCTGATGGCTCATCCCTTCCCCACCCTCCCCTTGTGTTGGGTACTTCTCTTTTTGTGGTTTTTGATGCAAACTGAAATGGCTCAAGTGCTGAAGCTTTGGAAAGATTCTGCTTGGCACGTGTGGTAATTCTGAGTAATTAATTTTAATCATTTTTTCTTTAAGCATTGTTTGGCAGTCGTGCTAATTACGGGGGAGAGTGGGCTGGCTCTGGGGAGGGATCCCCAGTCCCTGCAGGCCGTGCTCCCTGCCTGGCTGTTTACCTGGCACTGCTGCAGCACCAGCTCCCGGGTGGCACAGGCAGGGAGAGCTGGAGAGAGGCTGTGGAACGAGGGAGAGCAGTTTGGGACTAATTAGTTCCTTACACACAAGGCAAGACTTTTATTCCCTTCTGGAAAAAGTCATCTGGCTTCAACCTGTCCCTGGTAGCTCTGCAGGGCATTGATGGTTTGGGGGCCCACGGTGATGGGTTTGGGGGCCCACGGTGATGGGTTTGGGGGCACCCGG
>NW_020935537.1:0-327 GCF_003984885.1 Neopelma chrysocephalum
TTCTTCTCTTCCCACCACTATTTCCTCCTTTTAATAATTAAAAGAAAGTCCTGGAATATTGACAACTTCCAGCCCTTTCTCCTCTCTTCCCACCACTGTTTCTTCCTTTAATGATTAAAAAAAAGCTCCTGGAAAATGGACAACTTCCAGCCCTTTTCCTTTCTTCCCAATACTTTTTCTTCCTTTTAATAATTAAAAAAATTGTCTGGAAAATGGACAACTTCCAGCCCTTTTTCTTCTTTTCCCACTATCGTTTCTTCCTTACAATAATTAAAAGAAACTCCTGGAAAATTGACAACTTCCATCCCTTTTTCTTCTCTTCCCACC
>NW_020935538.1:0-539 GCF_003984885.1 Neopelma chrysocephalum
CCAGACACCTCAGAAGCCAAGAGTTTTTATTGCCCTGTCAGCTCACATCTCCAGCAGCCTCCCTGGATTTTCCCTTGTTTAAGTGGGGACTTTCCTGCCGGGAATTTAAAGGAGGGGGGTGAGGACACACAGAATTAAGGCACCCACACAGACCTGGGAGTGGGTGCTCTCTTATTTTTGGGATGTTTCCTTTCCAAGGGCCACTGGAGGCACGGGCCAAGGTGAGCTGCTTTCCTGCAAGGAAAAGCCTCTGCTATTCCCACCTGGAATGCCAGGCCTGCTGAAATATTGCATTCCTGTCCCAGCACTTCCTCCTGCTGGGAGATTTATCTCTGGCACATCTGCACAGTGACTGGATTCTGTTTTCACTTCCTATGTGACTGGTTTTCCTGCACTGTTGCTGCTCTTCCAGCCCTTTTTCCTCTCTTCCCAACACTTTTTCTTCCTTTTAATAATTAAAAAAAACCCTCCTGGTAAAATTGACAACTTCCAGCCCTTTTTCTTCTCTTCCCACCACTATTTCCTCCTTTTAATAATTA
>NW_020935539.1:0-835 GCF_003984885.1 Neopelma chrysocephalum
TCCTTTTAATAATTAAAAAAAAGCTCCTGGAAAATTGACAACTTCCAGCCCTTTTTCTTCTCTTCCCACCACTGTTTCTTCCTTTTAATAATTAAAACAAATTCCTGGAATATTGACAACTTCCAGCCCTTTTTATTCTCTCCCCACCACTATTTCTTCCTTTTAATAATTAAAAGAAACTCCTGGAAAATGGACAACTTCCAGCCCTTCTTCTTCTCTTCCCACCATTGTTTCTCCCTTTTAATAATTAAAAAAACCTCCTGGAAAATTGACAACTTCCAGCCCTTTTTCCTCTATTCCCACCACTATTTCTTCCTTTTAATAATTAAAATAAGCTTCTGGAAAATGGACAGCTTGAACATTAACCTTCACTACAACATCTAAATTAATGATTCCACAATTCAAGGAGTCAGACTGACTTATTTTAAGTGTTTATATGTTCAAGTGTCACCATTTTGCTCACACTCAACATCCTCTGGAGGAAACCATCTCAAGAACATTCACCAGCCTCATTTCCGCTCTTCCCAGAGCCATCAGAAACGCTGCTGGACCCCCAAAATCACTTGATATCACAGAAAGTTTTCTCTTTTCTACTAAATAATTAATTCTCTATTTTCTTTCCATCCCTCAAAGTCAGAATTAGGGTTTTTTGACGTGTCATTGACCTCAAAATTCAGGGATTTGTGTCTATTCCACAAAACCTGGAGCCACTCAGGCTGGCTGCAAAATTCTCTGCCATTCTCTGAGCAACAAAGCCAAAGGTTTCCTACCCTGGCTAATTTATACACGCTAAAAAAATCACATATTTCCTTAATTTTTAACATAAAAATAATGC
>NW_020935540.1:0-1015 GCF_003984885.1 Neopelma chrysocephalum
TTCTTCTCTTCCCACCACTATTTCCTCCTTTTAATAATTAAAAGAAAATCCTGGAATATTGACAACTTCCATCCCTTTTTCCTCTCTTCCCACCACTGTTTCTTCCTTTAATGATTAAAAAAAGCTCCTGGAAAATGGACAACTTCCAGCCCTTTTTCTTCTCTTCCCACCATTGTTTCTTCCTTTTAATAATTAATAAAAAGCCCCTGGAAAATTGACAACTTCCAGCCCTTTTCCTTTCTTCCCAATACTTTTTCTTCCTTTTAATAATTAAAAAAATTGTCTGGAAAATGGACAACTTCCAGCCCTTTTTCTTCTTTTCCTACTATCGTTTCTTCCTTTTAATAATTAAAAGAAACTCCTGGAAAATGGACAACTTCCAGCCCTTCTTCTTCTCTTCCCACCATTGTTTTTCCCTTTTAATAATTAAAAAAACCGTCTGGAAAATTGACAACTTCCAGCCCTTTTTCCTCTCTTCCCACCACTATTTCTTCCTTTTAATAATTAAAAAAAAGCTTCTGGAAAATGGACAGCTTGAACATTAACCTTCACTACAACATCTAAATTAATGATTCCACAATTCAAGGAGCCAGACTGATTTATTTTAAGTGTTTATAGGTTCAAGTGTCACCATTTTGCTCACATTCAACGTCCTCTGGAGGAAACCATCTCAAGAACATTCACCAGCCTCATTTCTGCTCTTCCCAGAGCCATCAGAAACGCTGCTGGACCCCCAAAATCACTTGATATCACAGAAAGTTTTCTCTTTTCTACTAAATAATTAATTCTCTATTTTCTTTCCACCCCTCAAAGTCAGAATTAGGGTTTTTTGACGTGTCATTGACCTCAAAATTCAGGGATTTGTGTCTATTCCACAAAACCTGGAGCCACTCAGGCTGGCTGCAAAATTCTCTGCCATTCTCTGAGCAACAAAGCCAAAGGTTTCCTACCCTGGCTAATTTATACATGCTAAAAAAATCACATATTTCCTTAATTTTTAACATAAAAATAATGC
>NW_020935541.1:0-546 GCF_003984885.1 Neopelma chrysocephalum
CCAGACACCTCAGAAGCCAAGAGTTTTTATTGCCCTGTCAGCTCACACCTCCAGCAGCCTCCCTGGATTTTCCCTTGTTTAAGTGGGGACTTTCCTGCTGGGAATTTAAAGGAGGGGGGTGAGGACACACAGAATTAAGGCACCCACACAGACCTGGGAGTGGGTGCTCTCTTATTTTTGGGATGTTTCCTTTCCAAGGGCCACTGGAGGCACGGGCCAAGGTGAGCTGCTTTCCTGCAAGGAAAAGCCTCTGCTATTCCCACCTGGAATGCCAGGCCTGCTGAAATATCGCATTCCTGTCCCAGCACTTCCTCCTGCTGGGAGATTTATCTCTGGCACATCTGCACAGTGACTCGATTGCTTCTGTTTTCACTTCCTATGTGACTGGTTTTCCTGCAGTGTTGCTGCTCTTCCAGCCCTTTTTCCTCTCTTCCCAACACTTTTTCTTCCTTTTAATAATTAAAAAAACCCTCCTGGTAAAATTGACAACTTCCAGCCCTTTTCTTCTCTTCCCACCACTATTTCCTCCTTTTAATAATTAAAAGA
>NW_020935542.1:0-2719 GCF_003984885.1 Neopelma chrysocephalum
ACACGGCCTAACTTTTGCACTACCTCAAACTTTAATTGTGGGGCTACGACTTCCCCCCACAAATCCCCCTTTTCTGTAGTTGTGCAGCAAAGACTGCCCGTATCGTATCTTGCAGGGCCCTTTTGCATGAACGACACTAAACAAGGCAGCATCAGCAACACAACCACAATCACCAATCTTCCAGAAGTACAAGGCCCCTCCTATTGGCTGTGCAAGGATTCCTGGCCAGACTCTAATTTCTACAAAGGAGTTCTAAATTGCTATAACAAATTAACAACATATGTAAAATTAGTAATAACATTTAAAGGCTGATTAGGAAATAACTGAAAAGCAAGAGTTACAGCTCGAAGTTCCACAGATTGAGGAGAATCCTCTTGATGAACATAACCAAAACCTCACCAGGTTCCATAAGAGTGGAATTACTTATAGTGGGAGTTTGAAGAGTTCATATACCATCCAGAATAAGTACTCACTATGATTCAACAGAATCATGTTACACACTTTTTTTTCTCTCTCTCTTTTTTTTTTTTTTTTTTTTTTTTATTAATCTTGACACTTACCAGAAGTATTTGTAAGTCTGCATTTCCACACAGTTTCTCTCTCTCACAGTCTTTTTCCCAGCATACATAGGTGGCCACCTCAGTCATCCGTCACTCACACACACATTTTAAGTATTTATTAGCTGTGTACTTCTTATCGGTCTCATAACTCGTGAGGGGAATGTACGCCACATTTGGTAACATTAAATTAGAAATCTTGTACAACTTTCCATGCAAAAGACAAGTACAACAGGAAAGGCCAGGATACCATCCTGGGAAGTTTCAAACCGTTTCATAGAACAAGGACACCCTTATTTTATCACAAAAATCGTACACCTTCCCAAAAAGAACCAGGATCTCTAGGCGACTTCTGCAGGGGGCAGGACTACCCCCTTTTGTCTTCCCTTCTTCACCTTTTCCCGCTCTTTGCCACCCCTGCGTCTCCCGTGGAGAGGGAGGGAGGGAGGGGGAGGAGGGGGAATAGAGGTTGGGTTCATTCGGAGAAAAATCAAGAAGAGGAGTTAAATTGCCTTTGCTCTCCTCATGTCGCAACTTTAGCTATGTGGTTTGCAGAAAAAGAATGATACATAGGAGGAGAGGAACAGCTGCAGATGGACACGTTCTGGGGAGGGAGGGAGGGGGAGAAGGTGGTGGTGTAAAACAAGGGGAGAAGACAAACAGTCCCCCCACTGCACCGCCTGACTCTGCAGCTGCCGCTACCAGCCCACCACCCCCCCCCCGGGCTCAGCGCTGCTGCAGGCACGCTGCCTGAAGAAGGGGGAGGGATTCCCCCCCCTTCATACCGCTCGGGACCATGGCTGTCAGCCGCGTGGGGGAAACAGACCCCCCCGCTGTCCGCTGCGCTGGCCCTCGGGGCCGCGGCCGCGCCACCCGTAGCCAGCGCCGCACAGGGCACAGCGCTGCCCAAGGTCGGCGCCGCAGGCACCGGGCACGGAGTTGCCTCTGCACACGGAGTTGCCGCCGGTGCATACGTGGGTGCGCCGCTCGGAGCCGGGGCTGCCGCAGCGATCCCGCCGGCCCCCGGCTCTGCAGCCCGCGGCAGTGCGCTGGCCGGGGCCACGCACGGCACCGCAGCCGCGCTCGGAGCCGCTGCCGATGTCGACGACCTGCCGCCCCCCGGCTCCGCAGCCCCCGGCCACGCTGGGGCCAGGGCCAGGGCCGGGGTCGGGGCTGGAGCCGCTCCGCCCGGAGCCGGCACCGGAGGAGCCGCTCTGCGCGCCCGCCGGGCCGCGGGCCCCACCACCCGCTTGGAGCCGCGCCGCAGCCGCCGCCGCCTGCGCAGGCACAGACGGACCCGGCAGCGCCGAGTCCGGACCCAGTGCCACCCCACAAACACCCGGAGCGGGCGGACCCGGCACGGCCGCACAGCCCGGCGCCGGGAACACAGCAGCAAGCGGGCTGTGCAGTCCCGTAGCACAGCTCAGACGAGATGCAGGAAGCTTCTTAAGGTGGAAATCAGTCACAGCGTTCATAAGATCGTTTCTTGGTCCATCAGTAGCACATTCATGCCGTAGCTGTCCTTGATTATCTTGGACAAGTGCTGCCGAATCGTTGGTACCGCGCCCATCCCGCTGGGGCTGCTCGGCTGCCCCCGGCCCCGCTCCGCGACCTCCGATCCTGCTTCGGCTCCCATCGGCTCCGCTCGGCCCCTCTTCTTTAGCACTCTAATGTCCTCCCAGGTAAAGCAGCCTCTCTCCCATTCCGAAGACACAACAGTAACAAGCGACGAAACTTAGCTTGATCGCGTCTAACACCAAGACGTCGTAACAAAGCTTTCCAGGCGATAAAAACACGCCTTTCGTTTGCACTCATGGTCTGCCCCCATAGTGACTAGAAAAAATTCTCAGGAGCTCACCTGTGCCCTACCAAGTGCCAGAGATGCACCCGGGCCCTCCAGGCAACTTGTGCCTTCCAAGTGTGGCAGAAACACTTGCGTTCAGGTGTAGGAAAGAATTGGATCCGGATCCTGCAGCACGCCCGCTGCTAACAGCTCCTGAGTACCAGGACCTCGCTGCGCCTCGCCCCGCAGCCTAATTACCTCCGGTCGTGATACCCCAAACGACACGGACAATACTCGACAGTCTTTTTCTGGTTCCTCACACGGGGCACCATTGTCGCAGGGTATCTTGTCTTGAGGCCTGGTCCAGTGGGGGAAGAAA
>NW_020935543.1:0-329 GCF_003984885.1 Neopelma chrysocephalum
TGTCGCAGGGTATCTTGTCTTGAGGCCTGGTCCAGTGGGGGAAGAAAGACGCACAAGACACACAAGACACACAAGGATAGTGAGACGAGATGTCTGCCTGCTCAGTGCAGCAGGCAGCCTTTATTGAGTTTGCCAACTTCACACACAACACAAACATATTCCCACAACAACACCCAGGAATCCAAGCACCTGCACATTATCAAACCGTCTTAACCTTGTACTCCCTGCAACCCAAGGCCGTGTCCATGGAAACCATCTAACCAGCTCCACTGCTCCCATGGAACACGGCCTAACTTTTGCACTACCTCAAACTTTAATTGTGGGGCTAC
>NW_020935544.1:0-370 GCF_003984885.1 Neopelma chrysocephalum
CTTTGCTCTCCTGCTGGGCCCCTCACTTCTCCCCACACAGCCCCAGCTCCACAGCTCACTGTTCCCCTTCAGCTCCCCGTGCCCTCACACACCTCCCGTAACCTGCTGCCCACACAGGCTGGGAAGGGAGCTGACTAAATTCATCTGGGACACCCAGCAGACATCACTGCTGTGGCTGGAAGTGCTTCATGGAGGGAGCAGTAATGACACAGGTTGCCAGCAGTGTGGGAAGGCAGTGAGGCCTCCCCTCCTGAAGAAGACCAGCAACAGAGGGCAGGGATGGCTGAGGAACATCAGGGACACAGGGCATGGACAGGGCACAGACAGCTGAGGAGCATCAAGAACACAAGACACAGCTGAGGAACATCAA
>NW_020935545.1:0-426 GCF_003984885.1 Neopelma chrysocephalum
CTTTGCTCTCCTGCTGGGCCCCTCACTTCTCCCCACACAGCCCCAGCCCCACAGCTCACTGTTCCCCTTCAGCTCCCCGTGCCCTCACACACCTTCTGTAACCTGCTGCCCACACTGAGGCTGGGAAGGGAGCTGACTGAGAGTAAATTCATCTGGGACACCCAGCAGACATCACTGCTGTGGCTGGAAGTGCTTCATGGAGGGAGCAGTAACGACACAGGTTGCCAGCAGTGTGGGAAGGCCAGTGAAGAAGACCAGCAACAGAGGGCAGGGATGGCTGAGGAACATCAGGGACACAGGACATGGGCAGCTGAGGAACATCAAGGATGCAGGGCATGGACAGGGCACAGACAGCTGAGGAGCATCAAGAACACAAGACACAGCTGAGGAGCATCAAGAACACAAGACACAGCTGAGGAACATCAA
>NW_020935546.1:0-706 GCF_003984885.1 Neopelma chrysocephalum
CAGCCCTGGGACTCCTTGGAAGGAAAAACAAACCCTCCCACATCAGATCCGAGGGTTTAAAAATCCAAATCCATTCAATTCTTAAATAACTTATGAGCTCTAATGGCAAAAAAAAAAAAAAAACAGAGCTAAATCCTCGTGTAGAACTCGAGGCACATCTGTTGGGAAATAATCACCCACCCAAACCGGCTGCAGGAGGAATTTGATTCCCCGTTTTTATTATTTGGGAATGTCCAGGAGATTATTGGAAGTCGATGTGTTAGAAAGCAACAGTTGTAATTTAGCCAGAAAAGAAGGTGTTGGTTGCTAAGGCAACTCTGTCCCCTGGACCTGCAGGATCTTGGCTTAATGAGCCAAATTGGACCAGGTTTCCCAGTGCCTGGGAAGCGGGAAGAATTTCAAAGGGAACTGGGAAAAGGGAAAAAAAATACCTTATAAATGGTGCTCCTTAAAAAGGTTCGTTCACTGAGTCCCGGGACAGACAAACTGGGAATTCCTTTGGAGCAGATTCCGTGTGCAAGGTCTCTCCCTGCTGGTCACTCCACACATTGTCCTGGAATTCTCTGGGACTCCAACAAATATCCAGCTGTTCCTACAGCAACTGGTGGCCAGGAAACATCTGAGAGTCATTTTATGTTTAGTTGATCCACAGGAAATATAAGAGCATTTCTAAAAGGAAAATAAAGGACCGACGTGCATTTAAATA
>NW_020935547.1:0-416 GCF_003984885.1 Neopelma chrysocephalum
GAAAATAAAGGACCGACGTGCATTTAAATATATTATAATTAGTGGTTCTCATTCCATGGACAAGGACTTTAAGTGCTCCTTAAATGCTCCCAAAAAATCCTGTATTTCAGAACTTGTACTTCACAATTTGTCTTTCTGGATTTCACAATTTGTATTTCAGGATTCTCTGTGTTTCCAACAAATATCCATCTGTTCCTACAACAACTGGTGGCCAGGAAACATCTGAGAGTCATTTTATATTTAGTTTATCCACAGGAAATATAAGAGCATTTCTAACAGGAAAATAAAAGACAAAGTGTGTTTAAATATATTATAATTAGTAGTTATTATTCCATGGAAAAGGAATTTAGGTGCTCCTTAAATACTCCAAAAAAAAAATCTGTCTTTCAGAATTCCATATTGCAGAATTTGCATTT
>NW_020935548.1:0-402 GCF_003984885.1 Neopelma chrysocephalum
CGACGTGCATTTAAATATATTATAATTAGTGGTTATCATTCCATGGACAAGGAATTTAAGTGCTCCTTAAATGCTCCCAAAAAATCCTGTATTTCAGAACTTGTACTTCACAATTTGTCTTTCTGGATTTCACAATTTGTATTTCAGGATTCTCTGTGTTTCCAACAAATATCCATCTGTTCCTACAACAACTGGTGGCCAGGAAACACCTGAGAGTCATTTTATATTTAGTTTATCCACAGAAAATAGAAGAGCATTTCTAACAGGAAAATAAAAGACAAAGTGTGTTTAAATATATTATAATTAGTAGTTATTATTCCACAGAAAAGGAATTTAGGTGCTCCTTAAATACTCCAAAAAAAAATCTGTCTTTCAGAATTCCATATTGCAGAATTTGCATTT
>NW_020935549.1:0-427 GCF_003984885.1 Neopelma chrysocephalum
GCATTTAAATATATTATAATTAGTGGTTATCATTCCATGGAAAAGGACTTTAGGTGCTCCTTAAATGCTCCCAAAAAATCCTGTATTTCAGAACTTGTACTTCACAATTTGTCTTTCTGGATTTCACAATTTGTATTTCAGGATTCTCTGTGTTTCCAACAAATATCCATCTGTTCCTACAACAACTGGTGGCCAGGAAACACCTGAGAGTCATTTTATATTTACCTTACCCACAGGGAATATAAGAGCATTTCTAACAGGAAAATAAAAGACAAAGTGTGTTTAAATACATTATAACTAGTAGTTATTATACCACATAAAAGGAATTTAGGTGCTCCTTAAACACTCCCCAAATAAATCTGTCTTTCAGAATTCCATATTGCAGAATTTGCATTTCAGAACTTGTACTGCAGAATTTATATTTCAA
>NW_020935550.1:0-717 GCF_003984885.1 Neopelma chrysocephalum
CAGCCCTGGGACTCCTTGGAAGGAAAAACAAACCCTCCCACATCAGAGCCGAGGGTTTAAAAATCCAAATCCATTCAATTCTTAAATAACTTATGAGCTCTAATGGCAAAAAAAAAAATAGAGCTAAATCCTCGTGTAGAACTCGAGGCACATCTGTTGGGAAATAATCACCCACCCAAACCGGCTGCAGGAGGAATTTGATTCCCTGTTTTTATTATTTGGGAATGTCCAGGAGATTATTGGAAGTCGATGTGTTAGAAAGCAACAGTTGTAATTTAGCCAGAAAAGAAGGTGTTGGTTGCTAAGGCAACTCTGCCCCCAGGACTTGCTGGATTTTGGCTTAATGAGCCAAATTGGACGAAATTTCCCAGTGCCTGGGAAGCGGGAAGAATTTCAAAGGGAACTGGGAAAAGGGAAAAAAAACCACCTTATAAATGGTGCTCCTTAAAAAGGTTCGTTCACTGAGTCCCGGGACAGACAAACCGGGAATTCCTTTGGAGCAGATTCCGTGTGCAAGGTCTCTCCCTGCTGGTCACTCCACACATTGTCCTGGAATTCTCTGGGACTCCAACAAATATCCAGCTGTTCCTACAGCAACTGGTGGCCAGGAAACACCTGAGAGTCATTTTATGTTTAGTTGATCCACAGGAAATAGAAGAGCATTTCTTAGAGGAAAATAAAGGACCGACGTGCATTTAAATATATTATAATTAGTGG
>NW_020935551.1:0-779 GCF_003984885.1 Neopelma chrysocephalum
TCATTTTATATTTAGTTTATCCACAGGAAATAGAAGAGCATTTCTAAGAGGAAAATAACATTTCTAAAAGGAAAATAAAGGACCAAGGTGTGTTTAAATATATTATAATTAGTGGTTCTCATTCTGTGGACAAGGAATGTAAGTGCTCCTTAAATGCTCCCAAAAAAATCCTGTATTTCAAAATTCTCTATTTCAGAACTCGTATTTCACCATTTGTCTTTCAGAATTCTGGATTTCACAATTGGTATTTCGGGATTCTGGATTTCACAACTCATATTTCAGGATTCTCTGTGATTCAGAATTTCCTCTGTCAGGAAAATAAAAGACTGATGCGTGTTTAAATATATTGCAATTAGTAGTTATCATTTAGTGTTTCTAAATTAAAGTTTCCAGTTTCTAAAGTTTCTAGTATTCAGAGCCTGTTATTTGGACTCTGTCAGAGGTGTGAGGATTATGGTTTATAACTTTTATTTTATGAAATTCAAGATATATGAATTTGGGGGTCACGTTTTAAGTCTGATTTCAAGACTTAAATTGAATTCTGTAAAATTCAATTTTTATAGGGATTGAGGAGCTGTTTCTCATCTTCTCTCCTCATCCCTGAACATCCTCTCTCCTCATCCCAGAATTCCCACAGCTGGACCCTGGGGAGAAACCTCCATCACAGCTAAATTTGGTGTGGCAATGAACAGCTAAACCCCAAAATCACACATAAACTATTTGATTTTTCTCCCACTTTATTCAAGTGTATCTTCATTTCTTGAGAATGAATTCTTGAT
>NW_020935552.1:0-949 GCF_003984885.1 Neopelma chrysocephalum
TCCATGGAAAAGGAATTTAAGTGCTCCTTAAATGCTCCCAAAAAATCCTGTATTTCAGAACTTGTACTTCACAATTTGTCTTTCTGGATTTCACAATTTGTATTTCAGGATTCTCTGTGTTTCCAACAAATATCCATCTGTTCCTACAACAACTGGTGGCCAGGAAACACCTGAGAGTCATTTTATATTTAGTTTACCCACAGGAAATATAAGAGCATTTCTTAGAGGAAAATAACATTTCTAAAAGGAAAATAAAGGTGTGTTTAAATATATTATAATTAGTGGTTCTCTTTCCATGGACAAGGAATTTAAGTGCTTCTTAAATGCTCCCAAAAAAATCCTGTATTTCAAAATTCTCTATTTCAGAACTTGTATTTCACCATTTGTCTTTCAGAATTCTGGATTTCACAATTGGTATTTCGGGATTCTGGATTTCACAACTCATATTTCAGGATTCTCTGTGATTCAGAATTTCCTCTGTCAGGAAAATAAAAGACTGATGCGTGTTTAAATATATTGCAATTAGTAGTTATCATTTAGTGTTTCTAAATTAAAGTTTCCAGTTTCTAAAGTTTCTAGTATTCAGAGCCTGTTATTTGGACTCTGTCAGAGGTGTGAGGATTATGGTTTATGGCTTTTATTTTATGAAATTCAAGATATATGAATTTGGGGGTCACGTTTTAAGTCTGATTTCAAGACTTAAATTGAATTCTGTAAAATTCAATTTTTATAGGGATTGAGGAGCTGTTTCTCATCTTCTCTCCTCATCCCTGAACATCCTCTCTCCTCATCCCAGAATTCCCCCAGCTGGACCCTGGGGAGGAACCTCCATCACAGCTAAATTTGGTGTGGCAATGAACAGCTAAACCCCAAAATTACACATAAACTATTTGATTTTTCTGCCACTTTATTCAAGTGTATCTTCATTTCTTGAGAATGAATTCTTGAT
>NW_020935553.1:0-321 GCF_003984885.1 Neopelma chrysocephalum
TCCATGGAAAAGGAATTTAAGTGCTCCTTAAATGCTCCCAAAAAATCTGTCTTTCAGAATTCCATATTGCAGAATTTGTATTTCTGAACTTGTACTGCAGAATTTATATTTCAAAATTTGTCTTTTGGGATTCTGGATTTCACAATTTGTCTTTCAGGATTCTGGATTTCACAATTTGTCTTCAGGATTCTCGGTGTTTCCAACAAATATCCATCTGTTCCTACAACAACTGGTGTCCAAGAAACATCTGAGAGTCATTTTATATTTACTTTACCCACAGGAAATAGAAGAGCATTTCTAAAAGGAAAATAAAGGACCGAC
>NW_020935554.1:0-524 GCF_003984885.1 Neopelma chrysocephalum
TTGGGTGGTGGTGGTTGGGTTTTAGTGGAGAAACACCAGTGGAATTTAGGTGGTGGTGGTTGGAATTACTGGAGAAACACCAGTAGAATTTTGGGTGGTTCACCTGCTGAGAATGGGCAATGGTCATCCCCTAATTGAAAGACTTCTAATTAACGAGGGGGTCCTGGTCTGGCACCAATGACTTGCAATTATTTGGCTACTGGCAGCTGAAATTAGATATTAGCATATATGGAATCAGATCCCATCAAGCAGGGTCGGGGGGTAGCTGTATATAAGATTTATTAGCTTATCCCAACAAGAATATCCCAGTGAAAGACACCCTGAGCCCAAAGCCCTGATGTTCATTAACACACTTCTGCAGAGCCTCTGCTTGCTTTGATTCCATTATTCATTTCTTCCTCCAGCACCTAAATTGGAATGAAAGAAACCTCTTCCTGAGGAAATGTATTCCAGGGACTCAGTGAAGCTGAGTGTGGGAGTTTTTGAGGTCAGGAGGAAGCAGCAGCAGCCAAATCTAAACCCAG
>NW_020935555.1:0-614 GCF_003984885.1 Neopelma chrysocephalum
TTGGGTGGTGGTGGTTGGATTTTACTGCAGAAACACCAGTGGAATTTGGGTGGTGGTGGTTGGGTTTTACTGGAGAAACACCAGTGGAATTTGGGTGATGGTGGTTGGATTTTAGTGGAGAAACACCAGTGGAATTTAGGTGGTGGTGGTTGGAATTACTGGAGAAACACCAGTGGAATTTTGGGTGGTTCACCTGCTGAGAATGGGCAATGGTCATCCCCTAATTAAAAGACTTCTAATTAACGAGGGGGTCCTGGTCTGGCACCAATGACTTGCAGTTATTTGGCTACTGGCAGCTGAAATTAGATATTAGCATATATGGAATCAGATCCCATCAAGCAGGGTCGGGGGGTAGCTGTATATAAGATTTATTAGCTTATCCCAACAAGAATATCCCAGTGAAAGACACCCTGAGCCCAAAGCCCTGATGTTCATTAACACACTTCTGCAGAGCCTCTGCTTACTTTGATTACATTATTCATTTCTTCCTCCAGCACCTAAATTGGAATGAAAGAAACCTCTTCCTGAGGAAATGTATTCCAGGGACTCAGTGAAGCTGAGTGTGGAAGTTTTTGAGGTCAGGAGGAAGCAGCAGCAGCCAAATCTAAACCCAG
>NW_020935556.1:0-6856 GCF_003984885.1 Neopelma chrysocephalum
TAACGTAGGTTTGAGGGGTGGATTCTAACCTGGGGAGGCGCAAGAGATTGACAACTCAGGGAAGAGTGTGATAGGGGGATAGGGGAAAGGTGGGCGGAACTCCCGGGTATCTGAGGGATTGGGCCAATAGTAGCTCTCCCTGCATGGTGGCAGGCTGTGACCAATGAGCAGCAGAGGAGCGGGAAAACTGGGGAGACAGGGTAACAAACAACTTTTGGAGGGAAAATCTGAGGGAGAAAAGGGAGGCAATATGGAGATATGACAGAATTCATAACATTTAACAATAAACTGAGGTGCATAAGAATTCATAAACACACAACAATAAACTGGAGAAAAACTGTCAGTCTGGTGGGTGAATTATCAAGTAACAGGTCCCTTTAGATCCCATTTATGCTTTTCCAGGCAACATATCTTTCCCAGTCTGTCTTCTTATCCAGCACATCTCCCCCTTCTTTGTTTTTAATCGTGGTGACATTCACAGTTACACTACGGATGATCATCTGGCGAATACCAATGATGAAACACGGCAAACAGGTACACAGCAAAACAAGGACAAATAGGGAAATTACTAGTATGATTATAATTTTGCGGGACCATTGAGGAAGGGAGGGAATTTTTAGCCAATCAAAAAGTCCATCTAGCCCCTCATCACGGGACTGGTGGATATCTTTTACGAGATTTTTTAATTGATGTATGCTTTCATAAACTGATTGTGAATGGTCTGAAAAATTCATACAGCACATTCCCTCGAACTCTTGGCACCCATGACCGTGTGCTAGGAGTAGGAAGTCAATGGCAGCACGATTTTGGAGACTAACTTCCTTCAGTTTTTGAGTGTCTTCTAGCAAACCCTCAAGTGCTTTTGTGGTTGCATTCGCTTCTTTGGTTAACCAGCAACCAAGATGTGAAAGCAAGGAAAGGGCATGGGCAGTTCCTATCCCGGGGATAGGGAAGGAAGCCCAAAAGTTCTTCATGCGGGACCAAATGTCAAGGTGGGAATCACAGTCTGCCGGGAAGGGTAGGGGTGGTGGCAGAGTAATGATTGTATCAATTACACGTGGTGCCGCATTAATATTGGGAGGAATGACTGGGCTCTTTGGGGCAACTTTGGGGGTTTTGGGAATGGTTTTAGGTTCAGATTTAGGGAGCCTCCAATCTTCACGGAGGGACCTTTTGACTTTATTTTTGGGAGAAATCAATTGATCTGTTAACTGAAACTTCGCCGGGTTAAACAGTGCCAACTTTCCTACTGTGCAGGGACCCCCTTCCGGGTAGGCAGGAATACCCTGCCACGTCCGATCCCCGCACAGGAGGAAAAACCCTTTGGGGAGCCTCATGTCCCTAGGAACATGCTCTGTTGGCACTGTGGTGGCGATTGAACTATTGCACCACGGCGAAATGGTCTCTCTGTAAGTTAGTTTGTATCCGGTTACATTATGAGGGGTGAACAAAACTGGTTGAGTGTAGCGGTGGAAAATAACACAACTAACAGTGGGTAAGGAACCAAGTAAATCAATTTCTTGAAAGGGAGTATCGGTGAAGGTTTGTGCTGCTATAACCTGTGCTAAATTGGGTGAATTCAGCGGTAGGGACCCCATGCTCCGGGTTTGGGACACAAATGTGTTCCATTCGACACCCGAAGTTATGGGAATCCCCACTAAGCAGGTTTTGAAGGGGTTGCTGGCACTGGTCAAGGCCAGGCACAAGCTGTCCGTGCCCGTGGCCTTGGCCAATGTTACCCACAAGTTCTCTGAAGGTTGGCTCATCCAATCTCTTAGTGGCGACATGATGATGCGAGGGATGAGTCCGATGGTAACGCTCAGGAAGATGTAAAACGGGAGTGCTTGCATCTTTCTCTTCAAGTCTGGGAGATCTTTATCCGCTTAGCAGGGACCCACTTCGGCCCTCCTGAACCTGAAATACACGCGTAACCCTTCCCCCAAGTGATCAGGGGGAAAGGGCCCGTCCATGTCTCTGTTAGTGGGTCTTTATACATGATTTTTGCTTTCAATGATGATGGTGAAGAATTTGATTTGAAGTGTCGATCTACGGGACTTCTGTTTAGGTGAGTATCAGATTCCTCCATCATGTTTAAAAAATTTAAAACATACATTACCTTTTCCAATCTGTCTTGGGGGGACAGGCCAATACTCCCCCTCTTTTGTTTTTCAAGTAAATTTTTGATATTTTGGTGGGCACGCTCTACTATGCCCTGTCCTGTGGGGTTGTGAGGGATTCCGGTGGTATGGTGTATTCCCCATTCTTCAAAAAATCCTTTTGTGTCTGCAGACACATAGGACGGTCCGTTATTGGTTTTGACTTGTTTGGGGACCCCCATCCTTGAGAATGCAGACAAAAAATGCTTCTTGACATCTCTACTTTTCTCCCCAGAATGCGCAGTGGCTGCGATCATCTTTGAAAATGTGTCAATAGACACATGAACATATTTTAGTTTGCCAAATTCAGCCACGTGCGTGACATCTGATTGCCAAATTTCTAATGCTGACAATCCTCTAGGATTGGTTCCTTCTGGCATCACTGGTGTGAGTATTTGACAATCAGGACACGCTTTCAAAATTTCTTTGGCTTTAGATAATTTTAAACCAAATTGTTTTTGCAGTGACCGCGCATTCTGGTGGAAAAATTCATGTGAAATTTTCGCTTGCTGATATAAATTTGGGGTGACAGCCATACCTGCCAGATGGTCAGCAATCTGATTTCCCTCAGCCACAGGACCGGGTAGAGCAGTGTGTGACCTGGTGTGGACAATATAGAAGCCAAATTTTCTTCTTTCTATGAGAAACAACAATTTGGTTAGAAGTTTGAAAAGATTCTCATTAGCCACATCTCTCAGATAGGAGTTTTCAATTCTTTTGACCACACCAACTACATATGCCGAATCTGAAACTATATTGATAGGTTCACCACAGAAAATTTGGAAGGCGCGAACAACTGCTGAGAGTTCTATGATTTGGGGGGAACCTTGAACTTTGTGTATATCTTGATGCCAATTGCCCTTTTGTTGCCAAACAATAACTGCATTCCCGGTTCTCCCGGAGCCATCGGTAAAGAGGGTTTTTGCGTTTTTAATTGGTAGATCTGATTGAACAATTTTTAATTTTAGAGGAATTGGGATTAATCTTTGTAAAAACGGGCACGCCGGGAGGTGAAATTTGACTTCTCCCGGGTAGCCTCCGATGGCAACTTGAAAGTCAATAGAACTCTGCATCAGTTGTTCCAGGTGCTCAGAGGTCAGTGGAAGGTAGATGAAATCTGGTTCTTCTCCACTGAGCTCTAAACACCTGGTGCGACCTTTAAATATTAGTTTGCCAATCATCTCTGCTATAGTTGTAATAGTTTTGCCAAATTGATGAGGGAGGAATATCCACTCCCATAAACAGAAGTCTCTATTATTAGTGGTAAGCTGACCCAGCAGGGCCAGTGGTTGTTTCTGCTCACGAATTATTACAAGGGAGGATGGCAGTCCCTCCATCCTCCTAAACGATTGTCTCTCTGATATCTTTTTCTCAACAATGGTAAGGGAGTTTTCAGCCTCTGTTGTTAATGATCTGGGTGAGGACAAATCAGCATCTCCTTTTAGCTGTTCGAATAGTGGGTGCAGATCACCGGTTGTGATTCCTAATACAGGCCTGATCCAATTAATGGCTCCCAGCAGTTTCTGGAGGTCATTTAAAGTTTGGACTCGCTTGTTAATTGACACTGACTGAGGCTTAATAGCCTTTTCTGTAATTTGGAGTCCAAGATACCTCCAGGGTGCTTCCCTCTGCACTTTTTCAGGGGAGATTTCCAATCCCTTAGAATTTAGGGCCGAAATTGTTGAATTTAGGGTTTTTTCCACAGCCAATTGCGTTTTGGCACAGATCAATATATCATCTATGTAATGGAAGATGATTGACTGTGGGAATTTTTTTCTGATTGGTTCTAACACTTTAGCCACAAACATCTGGCAAAGTGTCGGAGAATTTCTCATCCCCTGGGGAAGCACTCGCCACTGGAACCTGCGATGAGGTTCACAAGCGTTGATGGCAGGGACAGAAAACGCAAATTTAACCGAATCAGCCGGATTTAGGTATATGTGAAAGAAACAGTCCTTGATATCAATAACCACTAGGGGCCATTCAGCAGGGAGCATAGATGGAGATGGCATTCCCTGCTGAAGGGCTCCCATTGGTTCTAGGACCTTGTTTACTTTGCGCAGGTCCTGGAGAAATCTCCAGGAACCTGAGGATTTTTGAATCACGAACACTGGAGTGTTCCAGGGACTGGTGGAAGACTCCAAGTGTCCCTTTTCCAATTCCTGATTAACTAATTTATTCAAAATTTGCAGCTTTTGTTTGGGTAGGGGCCACTGATCTACCCAAACTGGCGTTTCTGTCTTCCAGCTCAGTTTGGGGAGCTGCAAATGTTCAGTGACCCCTCCTAAAAATTTTCATTTGGAGACAGGGTCTTTAAAACGAGCTCCCACTGTTCCATTGCGTCCCTTCCCCATAATGTGATTGGGATGTTAAGTACATACGGCTGGAGTGATGCTGGTCTGCCCTCTGGTCCGTAGATTGTTAGCACTTCCTTGCTCCTGACAGGATACTGTGATCCCCCTACCCCACTGACTTTGACGTTAGCAGTCTGGGCTGGCCAGCCGTATGGCCAGTCCTTGGAGGCAATGATGGTAATGTCCGCGCCTGAGTCCAGAAAGCCCTCCACTTTGACCTTCTGCGGGTGCCTAGGTTGTGAAAAATAAACCAGACATGTTAAAAGTGGACGGGAGGTTTTCACCGAGGTTGTCCAATGGACTTCCCTCAGTGCTTCCTCCCTCTGTTCCTCATCTGAGGATTTCACGTAGAGCAAGTCATCTGTGGAGACCATCTTTGCTACAGGGAAGCGGTCCTCCAGCTGTACGGGAGGGAGATGCACAGTTAGGCATATGGCAATATTCGTGTTTGTAAGTCTTGTCAGGAGGGTGGGTACAATAAAGATTCCCTTAGCCACTGTTGAGAAATGTGATATCATTAAGTATGTTTTGTCAGGATCTACAGGAGCAGATGGCCTGACTCTGGCTAATTGCTCATAAGAGCTTAGGTGAGTTGAAGGGTGGACGATGGAGAGAATGATCCAATTAAGGGGAACACACGGAACAGGAATAGGGTCTGTTGGGTTCAGGAGAATAGAATCTGCCAGAGGTTTTGGGCTTACAGGGTAGCAGGGTGTGGTGTGGGGCGCAGGATTGAGCGGAGAGCAGGGGTAATTTGTGTCGTCGCGCCCCCCCGGGCGCTCTGCTCCCCGTTTCCCTGATGTTCACAGGAGCAAGGGTGAAGGTCAGGCAAGGATTGGAATGTGACTTTTTTCCTCAGCCCTGGGGATCTCCTGGGGGGAAGAGGTTCACCACTGATATTAGTCATGGACCTACAACTGGAGGACCAATGACGGCCTTTTCCACACCTCCGGCATAGGGTTTTAGGTAAATTGGGTTCGGGATTTAATTTAGGACAGTGTTTCTTAAAATGACCCTTCTCTCCACAGTTGAAGCAGGATTGGGGACCTGTGAATGCAGCAGCCAATAGGCGTGCCTTGTGGGAATTAGAGCCTATATTCTTACAAGCTTCTATCATTTTTAGTAAGGAGGGATCTTTTAGCATCTTTAATGTCTTTTGGCAGTCCTCATTAGCCTTTTCAATAACCAATCTATTAAACAAAATTTCCTGGCTCTCTTTTTGATGGACCTGCCGACTGATCGCTTCTTTTAGCCGAGTTATAAATTCTACAAAGGGTTCTTTTGAGCCTTGGTTGATAAGAGTGAAGGAGGGTGTCTGAACATAAGCATCAGCCACTTTCTTCACAGCTTCTAATGCCAATTCTTTGGCTGCTTCTAAAAATTTGGGGTCAATTCGAGCTTGATCTCTCCTACTAGAATAGTTCCCTTCCCCATAAAGCATGTCAATTGCCTGCCGGATGGGAATTCCCCTCCTTTCCATTTTTTCATTAACATACACAGTGATCAATTTTTTCCATTCAGCCTCGAACACTGAGGACTGTACTGTGGTAAAAAGTCCTCTTATTACTGCTCGTATATCATAGGGAATTAACGTATAAGCAAGAAAAAAGGATTCCAGTAGCCCGATGGTAAAGGGTGCTCTCAGCCCATACTCGACAATGGCTTTTTTAATATCTTTTAGCATGGGGTATGATATTGGCCGCCACTCCGGAGCCTTTCCCTCCTCTATATATATAGGAAACGCTTTCAGGAATTCCGTGTCTTTAGCGGTGGCAGCCTCCTCCCTGAAGGCTCTCCAGATATCTGGCAGGTTAGGCTGTCATTCAGGGGAGTGCTGCATGATGTTTAAATCGGGTTCAGGGTAGCGGCAGACAGGGTAAGCCTCGGTGCTATCCGGCCTATGGGCGCGGCCATCTTTCCGGATGTTATTGCCGGAAGAGGTTCTGACTTTTGCCCTGACCCCGCCCCTTAGTTTCCGTCTACCCCGGGAGGGTGATGACGTGGGGGTAGAGGCGGCGCTGGAGGGAGAGGGCGTTCTGGTGGGAGGGTCCGTGGGCGTGTCGGAGGCGTAGGGGGGCTGGCGCGAAGACGGGCTTGGGGGCGGGACCGACGGAGCGCGCGCGAAAAGTTTGTGCGCCGCACTGTCACGCGACATGCGTTCCCGCGATCTTCCCCTGCGTGCTTCAGCCCCGCGCGCGTGCAAACGCCCTTCCCCCCTCCCGTCGCCATGTTGCCCAGACCGCGTGTTCCTCGCGCCGCTTTTTTTCGTCCCGCCGTCTTGTGTATCTGTCTGGTCAGCGTCCGTCTCTGCCTTCTTAGTTTCTGGAAGGCTGATATTCTTGTTCA
>NW_020935557.1:0-488 GCF_003984885.1 Neopelma chrysocephalum
TAACGTAGGTTTGAGGGGTGGATTCTAACCTGGGGAGGCGCAAGAGATTGACAACTCAGGGAAGAGTGTGATAGGGGGATAGGGGAAAGGTGGGCGGAACTCCCGGGTATCTGAGGGATTGGGCCAATAGTAGCTCTCCCTGCATGGTGGCAGGCTGTGACCAATGAGCAGCAGAGGAGCGGGAAAACTGGGGAGACAGGGTAACAAACAACTTTTGGAGGGAAAATCTGAGGGAGAAAAGGGAGGCAATATGGAGATATGACAGAATTCATAACATTTAACAATAAACTGAGGTGCATAAGAATTCATAAACACACAACAATAAACTGGAGAAAAACTGTCAGTCTGGTGGGTGAATTATCAAGTAACAGGTCCCTTTAGATCCCATTTATGTTTTTCCAGGCAACATATCTTTCCCAGTCTGTCTTCTTATCCAGCACAGCTATTTGCATTTAACTCCATTCTTTTAGCTTGAAGTAGGAGAAACA
>NW_020935558.1:0-539 GCF_003984885.1 Neopelma chrysocephalum
GTCCGTCTCTGCCTTCTTAGTTTCTGGAAGGCTGATATTCTTGTTCATCACCTGGTGCTGTAGCACCATCAGAACTAGCCTCCACGCGATGAGGGCTTCTTTAGCTAAACGGTTCCCCTTATCGCTATCTCGCCAGAGATCATAGCCCACAGCTTGCCACTTGGGGTGTGGGTGATGGGGTAGGGTGCAGGAATGTCTTCAGCAGCTCACCTATCCGGCGTGTTGACTCGCGCAGCTACCTCCGAGCTCGCAGCCGTCCGTTCTGCTGAAGAGGACCGGCGGGGACGAACGCCTCCCCGGCGTCGCCTGAGCCCGAGTGAAGGCACAGGAGTTCTCTCAATATGAGAGTCCTCAACTGAGCCACACGTTGGGCGCCACTTGCCACGGTCCGCGGGGGGAAGGAAAATGGGACCGGGCACTGCAATAAGGGTTCTAACACAGTTGAGGTCTCGTACAGCAATGCCTTTTATTTGGGGAAAACAAGGGTTTAAATAACGTAGGTTTGAGGGGTGGATTCTAACCTGGGGAGGCGCAAGAGA
>NW_020935559.1:0-539 GCF_003984885.1 Neopelma chrysocephalum
GTCCGTCTCTGCCTTCTTAGTTTCTGGAAGGCTGATATTCTTGTTCATCACCTGGTGCTGTAGCACCATCAGAACTAGCCTCCACGCGATGAGGGCTTCTTTAGCTAAACGGTTCCCCTTATCGCTATCTCGCCAGAGATCATAGCCCACAGCTTGCCACTTGGGGTGTGGGTGATGGGGTAGGGTGCAGGAATGTCTTCAGCAGCTCACCTATCCGGCGTGTTGACTCGCGCAGCTACCTCCGAGCTCGCAGCCGTCCGTTCTGCTGAAGAGGACCGGCGGGGACGAACGCCTCCCCGGCGTCGCCTGAGCCCGAGTGAAGGCACAGGAGTTCTCTCAATATGAGAGTCCTCAACTGAGCCACACGTTGGGCGCCACTTGCCACGGTCCGCGGGGGGAAGGAAAATGGGACCGGGCACTGCAATAAGGGTTCTAACACAGTTGAGGTCTCGTACAGCAATGCCTTTTATTTGGGGAAAACAAGGGTTTAAATAACGTAGGTTTGAGGGGTGGATTCTAACCTGGGGAGGCGCAAGAGA
>NW_020935560.1:0-6904 GCF_003984885.1 Neopelma chrysocephalum
CATCTCCCCCTTCTCTATTTACTGACACAACGTTGGCGTTGATTGATTTCAGGAACAGCTGGCGGAAACAAACAAAAAGACAGGGCAAGCAAGTGCACAAAGCAAAAAGACCACCCACAGAAATCAGAGCCAAAATTAATATTTTTCTGAGCCAATTGGGGATTGACGGGAATTTAAGCCAATCGAAAAGTCCGTCTAATCCCTCACTGTGGGATTGACGGATATCTTGGACCAAATTTTTTAATTTATCAATACTTTGGTGGATTGATTGAGCATGGTCCGAAAAATTCATGCAGCACATGCCTTCAAACTCTTGGCACCCGTGCCCGTGCGCCAAGAGTAGGAAGTCAATAGCTGCACGATTTTGTAGACTAACTTCTTTTAGTTTCTGTGTGTCTGCTAACAACCCCTCTATCGCCGTTGTCGTTGCGTTCGCTTCCTTCGTGAGCCAGCAGCCGAGGTGGGTGAGAAGAGATAACGCGTGAGCGGTTCCTATTCCTGAAAATGGAAAGGAAGCCCAGAAATTTTTGATGCGAGGCCAAATGTAGATATGGGAATCGCAGTCCTCAGGGAATGGTAAAGGTGGTGGAACGGTAAAAGAGGGTGGAACGAGGAGAGGGGGTGTTTTGGGAGCCGGGGCGGCGAGAGGTGCTGGGGGTTTTGGAGGTGTAGGACGAGGTTTTGGGAGGACTGGGCGTTCATATAGGACGAATGTTCTTTTTGTTCTACTGATTTTTGATAAAGGAGAATTTGGAGCCGAATCTTGTAGGGAGGAGGCTTGGTCTGGAAGTTGAAATTTGGCCGGATTGAAAAGGGCAAGTTTTCCCACTGTGCAAGGACCACCTTCCGGGTATGCAGGAATCCCCTGCCATGCTCGGTCTCCGCACAGGAGGAAAAACCCTTGGGGGAGTTTCCTCCACCTCGGTATTGTCTCGGTGGTTACCGCAGTGATCACGGAGTGGTTACACCACGAGGAAGGAAGTTCGCGATAGATGGGTTTGTTGGCAGAGACATTGAAGGGGGTAAACAATTTTGGTTCTGTGTAGCGGTGAAATAAAATGCAGGTGTTAGTAGGGATTGAACCGAAAAGATCAATCTCTTGGGGAGGATCAAAAGAAAGGTGGGTGCGAGAGACTGCTTGAGCGAGAGTAGCGGAAGTGAAAGGAAGAGGGTCTGTAATTCGGGTTAATGGTAAAAACGTATTCCAATCGTTAACTGAGGAAATAGGGACACCTACAAGACAGGTTTGAAAGGGGTTGCCAGCGCCCGATTGGGCCAGACACAAGGTGTCCGTTCCTGTAGCTTTGGCCAACGTTACCCATAGATTTTCAGTGGGTTATTGCATCCAGTTCTTCAGGGGGAAAGATGTGGAGACGTCGGTAAGTCTTAGGGTGACGATGAAGATGGTGGAGAGATAGGTGGTCCACATGTCGTGTCTCGTTCCTGGTATATCCTTATCCGTCTGGTTGGGACCCACTTTGGTCCTGTCGGTCCTGTAATACATGCGTACCCTTTCCCCCAAGTGATTAGGGAGAAAGGGCCCGTCCACGATTCTGTAATTGGATCTTTGTACATGATTTTTGCTTTTTGATTATTTAGCACATCTTCTGACTTAAAATGCTTATCTATGGGACTTCTGTCTGTGTGAGTTTCGTGTTCCTCTGCTAAATTTAAAAAATTTAATACGTACATGACTTTTTCCAATCTTTCTTGAGGAGTTAGGCCAATACTCCCCCTTTTTTGTTTATTGAGTAAATTTTTGATATTTTGGTGGGCTCGCTCTACTATACCTTGTCCTGTGGGATTGTGAGGAATTCCAGTGGTATGGTGAATTCCCCAATCATCAAAAAACTTTTTCGTGTCTGCTGATACATAGGATGGTCCATTATCAGTTTTAATTTGTTTGGGGACTCCCATCCTAGCAAAAGCAGACAGGAAATGTTTCTTGACGTCTTTGCTTTTTTCGCCAGAATGCGCGATCGCTGAAAAAGCAATTTGGCCTCAAAATAACACAAGCAAAAGAAATTTTAAAAGCATGTCCTGATTGCCAAAAAATCGCCCCACTGGTTCCAGAGGGGACAAATCCCAGGGGGCTAACAGCGCTGGAAATTTGGCAATCTGATGTTACACATGTACCAGAATTTGGCAAGTTAAAATACGTCCATGTATCTGTAGACACATTCTCAAAAATGATCGTAGCCACCGCGCATTCTGGTGAAAAAACTCATGAGAAATTTTTGCTTGTTGGTAAAGATTTGGGGTGACAACCATACCTGCCAGATGGTCGGCAATTTGGTTTCCCTCAGCCACAGGACCTGGTAGAGTAGTATGGGATCTTGTGTGTACAATGTAATATCTGAATTCTCTAATTTCTATCAGAAATAATAATTTTTTTAGCAAATCATATAGTTTTTCATTAGATACTTCTTTTAAATATGAATTTTCGATCCGTTTGACGATGCCCACAACATAAGCCGAATCTGAAACGATGTTAATAGGTTCTTTATCGAAAATTTGGAAGGCGCGAACAACTGCTGATAATTCTACAATTTGTGGGGAACCTTGTACTTTATGAATGTCTTGGTGCCAATTATTTTTTTGTTTCCAAACAATCACCGCATTTCCGGTTCTCCCCGAGCCATCGGTAAAAATGGTTTTTGCATTTTTTATGGGTAGTTCTGATTGCATAACTTTCAATTTTAATGGAATTGGGATTAATCTTTGCAAAAATGGGCACGCCGGGAGATGAAATTTTATTTCTCCCGGGTAGCCCCCGATGGCGATTTGAAAGTCTGTAGAATTTTGCAGCAGTTGTTCGCGCCTTTGAAAATTAGTTTGCCAATCATCTCTGCTATTGTTATAATTGTTTTTGAAAATTGGTGGGGGAGGAACAACCACTCCCACAGACAGAAGTCTTTTTGATCTGTCGTGATTTGTCCTAGTATGGCTAACGGTTGATGTCTTTCTCTAATGATAATTAGTGAGGATGGCAGTCCCTCCATCCTTCGATTGGATTGTCTCTCAGATATTTTTGTTTCGACGGTGGCAAGGGCTTTTCTGGCATCAGTTGTTAAAAATCTGGGGGAGGACAGATCTGCATCTCCTTTTAGAAGCTCGAACAGTGGGTGCAGATCACCGGTTGTGATCCCCAGCACAGGTCTGATCCAATTGATCGCTCCCAGTAATTTTTGGAGGTCGTTTAAAGTTCGGACTTTTCCGTCAATTTCAACAGATTGAGGTTTTATAGTTTTCGCGTCAATTTGGAGTCCGAGGTACCTCCAAGGTGCTTCTCTCTGTATCTTTTCAGGGGATATTTCCAATCCATTTGAATTTAGGGCCGCAATTGTAGCGTCCAATATTTGTCTGACTGATAATTTAGTTTTTGCGCAAATCAATACATCATCCATATAATGGAAGATGATTGATTGCGGAAATTTCTTTCTGATTGGCTCCAACACTTTCGCCACAAACATCTGACAAAGTGTCGGAGAGTTTTTCATCCCCTGGGGAAGCACTTTCCACTGGAACCTGCGGTGGGGTTCACAGGCGTTGATGGCTGGGACTGAAAATGCGAATTTTGTCGAATCAGCCGGATTCAAATATATATGAAAAAAGCAGTCCTTAATGTCGATTACCACTAGGGGCCATTCAGCAGGGAGCATGGATGGAGAAGGCATTCCCTGCTGGAGGGCTCCCATTGGCTCGAGGACTTCATTAACTTTGCGCAGGTCCTGGAGAAATCTCCAGGAACCTGAGGATTTTTTAATCACGAACACTGGAGTGTTCCAGGGACTGGTGGAAGGCTCCAAGTGTCCTTTAGCCAATTCTTGATTAACCAGATCATTTAGAATTTGCAGCTTTTGTTTGGGAAGGGGCCACTGATCTACCCAAACTGGTGTTTCTGTTTTCCAGATCAATTTGGGCAGCTGCACTTGCTCAGTGACCCCTCCTAAAAATTTTCCTCTGTCCCGAGTGTTAGTTGCCACTGTTCCATGGCATCTCTTCCCCATAATGTAACTGGTATGTTTAGTACGTACGGTTGTAGAGTTGCAGGTCTGCCCTCTGGCCCGTATACTGTTACCATTTCACGACTCCTGACAGGGTGTTGGACTCCTCCCACACCGCTGACCCTTGTGTCTGTCGTGTGGGCTGGCCAGCTATGCGGCCAGTCCTTGGAGGCGACGATGGTAACGTCTGCTCCCGTGTCCAAAAGACCCTCCACTGCCACCCTCTGCGGGTGTCTAGACAAGGGGAAAAGAACACGACACGTTAGTAGTGGTCGAGAGGTTCTCACTGCGGTTGCCCAGTGGGCTTCCATCAGCGAGTTATCTCCCCGTTCTTCTTCCCACGACACCGCACAGAGAAGGTCGTCAGTGGGGATCATCTTGGCCACTGGGAAGCAGTCCTCCAGCTGTAAAGGTGGAAGGTGGACAGTTAGACAGATGGCTATGTTGGAATTTGTCAACCCTGTCAGGAGTGTGGGAGTCACAAAAATGCCCCTTGCCACAGCCGAAAGATGAGAGACTATTAAGTATATGGTGTTTGAATCTATTTCTGCAGATGGTGTAACCTTGATTATCTGCTCACATTGATTTAGGAAAGGTAATGGGTGGGTAACAGTAAGAGTTATCCAATTTAAGGGAGTACATTGGTTTTGAGGAGGGATAAGTTCTGCCGGAGGTTTCCCGGTTACGGGGTAATTGGGCGCGGTGTTTGGCGCAAGATGGAACGTAGCTGAGGGGTTGTTTGTGTCCTCGCGCCCCCCTGAGCGCTCTGCTCCCCGTTTCCCGAATGCTCACAAGAGCATTGACGTAGGTCGGGTAGGGAGCTAAAGGTGACTTTTCTTTTCATTCCGGGAGATTTTCTGGGGGGAAGGGGTTCACCATTTATGTTGGTCACCGACCTACAGGCCGATGACCAGTGAAAACCCTTCCCACACCTCCGGCAGAGGGATTTGGGTAAATTAGATAGGTTGGGTTCTGAGACAGTTTTGGGACAGTGTTTCTTGAAATGGCCTTTTTGTCCACAATTAAAACATGTTTGGGGCCCAGTGAAGGCAGCAGCCAATAGGCGTGCTTTATGGGAGTTGGAGCCAATGTTTTTGCAGGCTTCGATCATTTCAACCAGAGAGGGATTTTTTAGCATCTTTAGCGCTTTTTGGCAATCTTCGTTTGCTTTTTCAATAACTAATTTATTAAATAAAATCTCTTGGCTTTCTTTCTGATTGACTTGTCTTTTAATTGCCTCTTTTAGTCTTGTAATAAAATCTATGAAGGATTCTTTGGGGCCCTGATTAATGAGAGTGAAAGAGGGTGTCTGGACATATGCGTCCGCCACCCTCTTTACTGCCTCTAATGCCAATTCTTTAGAGATTTCCAAAAATTTGGGTTCAATTCGCGATTGATCCCCTCTGGTTGAATAGCTTCCTTCCCCATAAAGCATGTCTATTGCCTGCCTTACTGGGACCCCCCTTCTCTCCATCTTTTCGTTGACATACGTCACAATTAATTTCTTCCATTCAGCCTCGAATACCGAGGACTGAATGGTCGTAAAAAGGCCGTTAATTACTGCTCTTATATCGTAAGGGATAAGTAGGTATGCTAGGAAGAAGGACTCCAGGAGACCGATCGTGTATGGCGCTCCCAAGCCATACTCGACCATAGCTTTTTTAATGTCTTTTAACATAGGATATGAGATCGGTCTCCATTCCGGAGCTTTCCCTTCTTCCAAAAATATCGGAAATGCCTTAAGAAATTCAGTGTCATTGGCCTGGGCTGCTTCCTCCCTGAAAGGCTTCCAGATGTTGGGCATCTCATTGTGCCTTTCAGGGGAGTGCTGGACAAGGTCCATGTCATTGTCGGTGTCAGTGTTTCGGTAGCGGCAGGCGGGGTAGGCCTTGGTGTTATGGGCCCTATGGGCGCGGCCATGTTGCCGGAAACCGGCCTTGACCTTTGGCCTAGCCCCGCCCCTCGCCCCCCTTTCATCCCCGGAAGGTGGTCTCTCAGGGGAGGAGGCGGAACTGGAGGGAGTGGACGAACACGTGGGTGACTCGGGGGAGGGGTCCCTGACGCGCGCAGGAGGAGGTGGAGGTGGTCTGGAGGGTGGTGCTATGAGGGCCCGCCCACTCTTTTCCCGCGCTGATGGTTCCCGCGGTGTCCTTTCCCGCCTCCGTCCCGCGCGTTTCCCATCTCCCTCCTCCTCGCCGCCATTTTGTGTTCGTCGCGATGATGTCTTCTCCCTCCCTCCATCTTGTGTATGCCGCTTTAGGTGTGACGCAGTTGATTTTTCTTGTTTTGTAGATGGCACATGGAGGCTACTGTTCTCGTTCATCATTTGGTGCTGTAGCACCATCAGAACTAGTCTCCAAGCAATGAGCGCCTTTTTTGCTCTTCGGTCCCCCCTTTCATTATCACGCCATAGGCTGTAACCAATTGCTTGCCACTCTTCGGCTGTGGTGTCATCAGTTAATTTATGGTTTTTATTGTCCAGCCATTTGGCGAGTGCCTTGGCGGATTTTTTATCCAGGGGGTGACCGTGCTCGATAATGAAGTCTTTAAGACGTCTATATACAAATTTCTGGGAGGTGGACAGTGTAAGTCCCATTTTGGTGTTATGGAAATCCTCCCTTTTCTGTTAAAAATGTTGGGGTGTTGGTATTGGGGTGGGTGTGGAATGTCCCCAGCTGCTCACCTTCTCCGGTGCGCCGACCCGTGCAGCTCTACAGCTCACAGTCGTCCGTCCAGCTGGGGGGACCGGCGGGACGATCACCTCTCCCGGCGATGTCTGAGCCCAAGTGGAGACCCAGGAGTTCTCTCAATATGAGAGACCTTCAACTGGGCCCCACGTTGGGCGCCACTTGCCACGGCCCGAGGGGTAAAGGGAATGGGGACGCGGCACTGCGAAT
>NW_020935561.1:0-573 GCF_003984885.1 Neopelma chrysocephalum
TGCCACGGCCCGAGGGGTAAAGGGAATGGGGACGCGGCACTGCGAATGAGGGTCAGGACACAGTTGAAGGTCGGTGAAGCAATGCCAATTTATTAGGGAAAAACAGGAACTTAAATAGGGTAGGTCTGAGGGGAGGATTCAGAACTGGGGAGGAGCATGGGATTGACAACCCAGGGAAAACAATGATTGGAGGATAAGGGAGAGGTAGGTGTAACCTTGGAGTATCTAGGGGAAGGGGCCAATGGGAGCTCACTCTGCACTGCGGCAAACCTTAGCCAATCAGTAGCAGAGGAGCGGGAAAGCAGGAGAGAACAGGGAAATAAACAACTTAAGGCGGGAAAACCTGAGGGGGAAGAAGGGCTAACATGGAGGGTACATTAAAATTTCATAAAAACCAGTGCCAAACAAGGGTACAATAGTGGAAACAAATAACACAGTATAACTGGGGAAAATAACAGTCAGTCCGTGATGTGAAGGTCCATTCGGCGTGTTCAAAGTTCACAGTCTATTCAATTTCCATACAATTCTCTCCACTTCTTGTATCTTTCCCAATCCGACAATTGATCCTCCACA
>NW_020935562.1:0-652 GCF_003984885.1 Neopelma chrysocephalum
CCAGGGGGTGTCACTGGGCACAGCAGAGGGGCACAGGGCAGTCCCAGGGGGTGTCACTGGGCACAGCAGAGGGGCACAGGGCAGTCCCAGGGGGTGTCACGAGGCATGGCAATGCAGATGCACTACCCAGCTGGGGGGAATGTTTTGCTGGTGGATGTGTCTGACTTGGCCTATACCCGGTTTGTCTCCTGGCACAGGTGTGTGGTGTGGACTGGAGATGACAGGGTGTTCTTCTTCAACCCCTCCATGCAGCTCTCAGTGTGGGAGAAGCCGCTGGACCTGCGGCACCGCGGGGACATCAACCGGCTGCTCGAGGACCCCCCGCACAAGCGCAAGCTGGAGGCTGCTCCAGGTAACTCATTCCGGGATTATTGGCCTCTAAACTCCAATGTCCAGGGAAGCCTGGGCGCTGAACGTGCTTGGTGGAGGTTTGGTAGCCATAGTTAGAGCGGGTTTCCTTTGGAGATTCCACGTGAAGTATTGCAGGAAAATTGCTGTTTATTGCAGAATCCTTGTTTTCACTGGAATGCTGAGCTGGGGACTGAGTGTTCTCTTTACTGGCAGCAAAGGAGCAGGTGGCTCCTTATATGAGATGAATCTTTGAAGTATAAAATATGTCTCAGAAGACTCTGTCTGTATGTTTTATTGTCCT
>NW_020935563.1:0-609 GCF_003984885.1 Neopelma chrysocephalum
CCAGGGGGTGTCACTGGGCACAGCAGAGGGGCACAGGGCAGTCCCAGTGGGTGTCACCAGGCATGGCAATGCAGATGCACTACCCAGCTGGGGGGAATGTTTTGCTGGTGGATGTGTCTGACCTGGCCTAAACTCGGTTTATCTCCTGGCACAGGTGTGTGGTGTGGACTGGAGATGACAGGGTGTTCTTCTTCAACCCCTCCATGCAGCTCTCGGTGTGGGAGAAGCCGCTGGACCTGCGGCACCGCGGGGACATCAACCGGCTGCTCGAGGACCCCCCACACAAGCGCAAGCTGGAGGCTGCTCCAGGTAACTCATTCCGGGATTATTGGCCTCTAAACTCCAATGTCCAGGGAAGCCTGGGCGCTGAACGTGCTTGGTGGAGGTTTGGTAGCCATAGTTAGAGCGGGTTTCCTTTGGAGATTCCACGTGAAGTATTGCAGGAAAATTGCTGTTTATTGCAGAATCCTTGTTTTCACTGGAATGCTGAGCTGGGGAGTGAGTGTTCTCTTTACTGGCAGCGAAGGAGCAGGTGGCTCCTTATATGAGATGAATCTTTGAGGTATAAAATATGTCTCAGAAGACTCTGTCTGTATGTTTTATTGTCCT
>NW_020935564.1:0-1127 GCF_003984885.1 Neopelma chrysocephalum
TGTGGCTTCCAGGGGAGGGAAGTGGCCACGACCTTGTTTTGTGAAAGAGGGGAGAGCTGCCACTGCTCGGGGGCTGACGCAGGGCTGGAGAAGGTTTTGATCTCTCAGCGCTGCCTGAAACAAAGTGGACTCTCTAGAAGCCACCCTAAGCCTTGTTCTCCTCAGGAAGGATCCTTCCCAGCCGTGTCCTGAGCTGCTACTTGTGTTTTTTGCAGGGATGTAATTTTTTGCTGTGAAATCAGCACATTGTTCTGTTCTTTCCATTGTGTGCCAGCCTCGAGTGTGGATTTTCATTTATCTGAATAAGCACAAAACCACAGTGACACAATCCAGGGCTGGACAGACAGGGGCTGTCACAAAAACACAGGCCTCTGTTTGAAGGAGCACAGATCATCTCCTGATCTCACCTTCCCCTCTGACAAACCTCTGGAGTGCTCTGCCCTGCCTGAGTTCCTTTCTCTCTGTTTGCCTTTACCTCTCTTGCTCTGTTTCTCTACCCAGGATGGGAAAGTTGGGGCTTTTCAGCCTGGAGAAGAGAAACAGAGCAAGAGAGGTAAAGGCAAACAGAGAGAAAGGAACTCAGGCAGGGCAGAGCACTCCAGGGGTTTGTCAGAGGGGAAGGTGAGATCAGGAGGTGACCTGTGCTCCTTCAAACAGAGGCCTGTGTTTTTGTGACAGCCCCTGTCTGTCCAGCCCTGGATTGTGTCACTGTGGTTTTGTGCTTATTCAGATAAATGAAAATCCACACTCGAGGCTGGCACACAATGGAAAGAACAGAACAATGTGCTGATTTCACAGCAAAAAATTACATCCCTGCAAAAAACACAAGTAGCAGCTCAGGACACGGCTGGGAAGGATCCTTCCTGAGGAGAACAAGGCTTAGGGTGGCTTCTAGAGAGTCCACTTTGTTTCAGGCAGCGCTGAGAGATCAAAACCTTCTCCAGCCCTGCGTCAGCCCCCGAGCAGTGGCAGCTCTCCCCTCTTTCACAAAACAAGGTCGTGGCCACTTCCCTCCCCTGGAAGCCACAGTCCCACTGCAGCCTCGTTCCCCCCCTTGCCCTGCTGCTCTCCCATCCCAGGGCTGTGCCACTGCCAACCAGCCAACAAATAACCCCATTTCACCACCG
>NW_020935565.1:0-694 GCF_003984885.1 Neopelma chrysocephalum
CCTACAGTGATCTTTACCTTGCAAAATGTGTCCACCACTCTCTGCAGTCTGGGACCCACAGAGCTCACAGTGCCGCAAACATCAGGGACAGAGCCCTACCTGATACTGTCTGGACACCTTTGTAACCAGACAAAGCCAGAAAATAAAGGAATTTCCTCGAGTCCTCTGCACTCACAAGCACAGCACGTGTGGAGCTCAGCCCTGTGTTAAATCTGGGACCCTCTGAGGCAGCTGCAGCACAACTTGGTGTGGAGCTGTAAAGCAGAGTCGGTGGCACTTTAACATTTCCTTTGTTAGAATGGGTTTATCTCAAAATTTTATGTTATTTCAACAGTGTGGAGTGTTTACCATAAATAGCAGTGCCTGCAGAAAGCCTTGTTGTAACACCCTCCCTACTGTGAAGCAGCAGTACCTCAAGCCTGAACCAATTTAGGGAGGCATTGGCCATATGATTTCAATATTAACAAGTGGAGCAAATTTGTGAGTGGGTTGTTGGCCGGTTCCAGAGCCAGGGGCACCTGCAACCCATCAACACAGCCCCTCCAACAAGGTGTCAAAGCAGAGGCAGAACAATAACATGAGTTTGGGGCGTGCAAGGATCACTCAGGCAATGGGGAGGTGTTAACACGAGGGAGGAATGGGAAACACGGTGGTGAAATGGGGTTATTTGTTGGCTGGTTGGCAGTGGCACAGC
>NW_020935566.1:0-694 GCF_003984885.1 Neopelma chrysocephalum
GCTGTGCCACTGCCAACCAGCCAACAAATAACCCCATTTCACCACCGTGTTTCCCATTCCTCCCTCGTGTTAACACCTCCCCATTGCCTGAGTGATCCTTGCACGCCCCAAACTCCTGTTATTGTTCTGCCTCTGCTTTGACACCTTGTTGGAGGGGCTGTGTTGATGGGTTGCAGGTGCCCCTGGCTCTGGAACCGGCCAACAACCCACTCACAAATTTGCTCCACTTGTTAATATTGAAATCATATGGCCAATGCCTCCCTAAATTGGTTCAGGCTTGAGGTACTGCTGCTTCACAGTAGGGAGGGTGTTACAACAAGGCTTTCTGCAGGCACTGCTATTTATGGTAAACACTCCACACTGTTGAAATAACATAAAATTTTGAGATAAACCCATTCTAACAAAGGAAATGTTAAAGTGCCACCGACTCTGCTTTACAGCTCCACACCAAGTTGTGCTGCAGCTGCCTCAGAGGGTCCCAGATTTAACACAGGGCTGAGCTCCACACGTGCTGTGCTTGTGAGTGCAGAGGACTCGAGGAAATTCCTTTATTTTCTGGCTTTGTCTGGTTACAAAGGTGTCCAGACAGTATCAGGTAGGGCTCTGTCCCTGATGTTTGCGGCACTGTGAGCTCTGTGGGTCCCAGACTGCAGAGAGTGGTGGACACATTTTGCAAGGTAAAGATCACTGTAGG
>NW_020935567.1:0-374 GCF_003984885.1 Neopelma chrysocephalum
CTTTCACAAAACAAGGTCGTGGCCACTTCCCTCCCCTGGAAGCCACATCAGGAATATTTGGGATAATGTGTTTTCTTTGATTTTATTCTGATGGTGGATGAACTCCCATGGATCATATTAGCACCTGTAATCAAATTCTGAATGAAATAAGTTGTGTGGGAAGGCGAAAACCAGCTTCACCCTTTCTTTAGACAATCCATATAAAAAATCAGCCCAAGCTTAGAGTTTAAATAGGGTTTTTCTCTCTCTTCTGCTTAGTAAATGAAGGAGTACCAGCAGATATTCTCATCTGCCCTCCCAGGCTTGGTAAGCAGAGAATCTTCAGAACCTACAGTGATCTTTACCTTGCAAAATGTGTCCACCACTCTCTGCAG
>NW_020935568.1:0-6074 GCF_003984885.1 Neopelma chrysocephalum
TGAATTGAGTTCATTTTGCCTTGCTGGTTAACTTTTAAACCAGCACATTTTGGCGCCCAAACGTTGGGGCAGAGAGAGAGAAGTCAGAATCACAATTTCATTTTAAGCATCTGTGTATTTGGATACAGAAACTCCCCGATCAACATGTTGTTTGGTGCATTCACGTGGGTGTTTTATCTGAGCATGTTCATATTTCCACAAATGGGGAACTATTTGCCTATTTTAATGCTCTCTTTAAGACCAGGGAGAGGGATCCAAATTGCTTTACTAGTATACTATGTTTATGTCATCATAACCTCAGAAGCAATGAGTTTCATTGTAAATGTGTATTCAGTCCTGTTTACCTGTCCTGGTTTAGGTTGCTACCTCTGGGGCCTCATTAAAAATTGCACCCAGCCCTTTGGGGGAACAGTGGGGAATGGTGGTTTCCAGCCTCTCACCTCCTTCTTTCCCTTCAGACCTGGTACAACAGTTTTTGAAAATATTGATTTTCCTTTTGATGCTAAGGACGGCATAATGTTATTGTTAGTGTTGCTCTGTCTGCTGCTCTGTCTGCTCTGTACTGTTTACACCATGCTTAGGGTCAGAACAGGGCCTTCTAGGGAGGCTGTTTGGACGCCTGTCCTGGGAATGGATAACGCTGAGTGGCACGGGAAGTGGGAGGACATCGGCCAGTATTTGGAGAAGTTTTCTCCTCCCATGATCTGGAAATTCACCCCTGAACAACTGCAGGATCCTGTCAGCATGATAAAACTGGTAAAGGAAAAATGCTCTGGCAGCTCCAGAGATGGTCAGCTCACAGCAACCTGCTGGGCCCTGGCCACTGCTTACCGGGCACTGCTTGACATGGTACAGCACTGCCAGGGGGAGGAGAGAAGGAGCAAATCAACTGGCACCACGTCCACACAAACTACAGCTGAGTCGGAGGGAGTAAGAAATAAATCAACTGGCACCATGCCCACACAAACCATCGAGGAGCCAGAAGGACAACAGAAACCAATAGCAGTCGCCCCTGTCCAGAAAAGGAAATCGAAGACCAAATCAGTTCGCATAGCAAATGATGACGAAGAGGCAGGACCTTCACATCCACCGGAGGAGACAGAGCCAGAAATAATCACTCGGTCCCTATCCCTGGGTGAGCTACGTGAGCTCCGGAGAGAGTTCACACGACAGGCGAACGAGTCCATCCTGACCTGGCTGCTCCGAATCTGGGATGGCGCCGCTAACGACACAATTCTAGATGGAAGTGAAGCAAGACAACTGGGATCCCTGTCTCGAGATGTCGTCATTGATCAGGGGATTGGAAGGAGGCAGGAAACTCTCAGCCTCTGGCGGCGACTGTTGTCCAGTGTAAGGGAGAGATACCTTTGCAAGGAGGACCTCCACGTACAGCAAGGACAGTGGAACACGATGGAACAAGGTATCCGGTGCTTGAGAGAATTGGCTGTACTGGAGATAATCTTCTCAGAGGACGAAAGATTTCCTAAAAGTCCGGATGGTGTACAGTGCACATCCCAGATGTGGTTGAAGTTTGCACGACTCGGGCCAGAAATGTATTCCCGCTACCTAGCAACGCTGCAATGGAGGGAGGGAGAGGACAAGGTTGGTGCATTGGTCAGCAAACTCAGGATTTATGAAGACACTGTCACCGCCCCATTACGAGCCCACGTCTCATCGGTGGAAACCAAACTGGCTGAACATGTCCGAAGCCTGGAAGAGAAGATTGAAGAAGGACACCAGAGGCTAAGAGAAGAAATTAAGGAAGGGATCTTCCATACCTCACCAGGACAAACAAGGGTCTCTGCTATCAGGAGCCAGCGTCCCCCAGCTAAGGAGAGAGGGTACACTCCACGTGGCAATCTATGGTTTTACCTCCAAGAGCACGGAGAAGATATGAGGAAGTGGGATGGGAAACCCACCTCTTCCTTAGCAGCCCGGGTACGTGAATTGAAAAGAGGGACAAGTACCACAAGGAACTCTTCGAGGATGAATGCTGCTCCAGTCTCTCGTAGGCAAGACTCCAGACGGCCCAGGAATGATGATATGTCTGATCCTCTTGAAGGGACTTCCAGGTCATACTTACAAGAAGAGCGCAACGAGTACCATGAGCAGGACTAGGGGTGCCCTGCCTCTAGCCAGGTAGAGGAGAGGGACAATCGAGTCTATTGGACAGTGTGGATTCGGTGGCCTGGCACATCAGAGCCACAAAGATATAAGGCTTTAGTTGACACCGGCGCACAATGTACTTTGATGCCATCAAGATACATAGGGGCAGAATCCATCTCTATTTCTGGTGTGACAGGGGGATCCCAACAGTTGACTGTACTGGAAGCTGAAGTAAGCCTGACTGGGAAGGAATGGCACAGACACCCCATCGTGACTGGTCCAGAGGCCCCGTGTATCCTTGGCATAGATTACCTGAGGAGTGGGTATTTCAAAGACCCAAAAGGACTTCGTTGGGCGTTTGGCATAGCTACTGTGGAGGCAGAGGAAATTAGACAGTTGAACACCTTGCCTGGCCTCTCAGAGGACCCCTCTGCTGTGGGACTGCTGAAGGTTGAAGAACAGTTGGTACCGATAGCCACAGCAACAGTGCACCGTCGGCAATACCGCACCGACCGAGACTCTGTGACTCCCATACATAAGATGATCCGTGAACTGGAGACCCAGGGGGTGGTCAGCAAGACTCGCTCACCCTTTAATAGCCCTATATGGCCAGTGCGTAAGTCCAGCGGAGAGTGGAGGCTGACGGTGGATTACCGTGGACTCAATGAAGTCACACCACCCCTGAGTGCTGCTGTGCCGGACATGCTGGAGCTCCAGTACGAGCTGGAGTCCAAGGCAGCCAAGTGGTATGCCACCATTGACATTGCCAACGCCTTCTTCTCCATTCCTTTGGCAGCGGAGTGCAGGCCACAATTTGCTTTCACTTGGAGAGGTGTGCAGTACACCTGGAATCGACTGCCTCAGGGGTGGAAACACAGTCCCAGCATTTGCCATGGACTGATCCAGACTGCACTGGAAAAGGGCGAGGCTCCAGAACATCTACAGTACATTGATGACATCATTGTATGGGGGAACACAGCGGGGGAAGTCTTCGAGAAAGGAGAGAAGATAATCCAGATCCTCCTAAGAGCTGGTTTTGCCATTAAACGAAGTAAGGTCAAGGGACCTGCTCAGGAAATTCAGTTCTTAGGAGTGAAGTGGCAAGATGGACGTCGCCTAATTCCAACGGAGGTAATTAACAAAATAGCAGCCATGTCCCCACCAACCAGCAAGAAGGAAACACAGGCTTTCCTAGGCGCTGTGGGCTTTTGGAGGATGCATATCCCCGAGTACAGTCAAATTGTAAGCCCTCTCTATCTTGTGACACGGAAGAAAAATGATTTCCAGTGGGGCCCTGAACAACAACAGGCCTTTGAACAAATCAAACAGGAGATTGCCCATGCGGTAGCCCTTGGGCCAGTAAGGACAGGACAGGACGTGAAGAACGTGCTCTACACTGCAGCCGGGAAGAATGGCCCTTCTTGGAGCCTCTGGCAGAAAGTGCCTGGGGAGACCCGAGGACGACCGTTGGGATTCTGGAGTCGGGGATACAAAGGATCTGAAGCCAGCTATACACCAACTGAGAAAGAGATCCTGGCTGCTTATGAAGGACTTCGAGCTGCCTCAGAAGTGATCGGCACCGAAGCGCAGCTCCTCCTGGCACCCCGACTACCAGTGCTGGGCTGGATGTTCAAGGGGAGAGTTCCTGCTACACATCACGCCACCGATGCCACATGGAGTAAGTGGATCGCTCTGATCACACAACGAACCCGGATAGGGAATCCTAATCGCCCTGGGATTCTGGAAATTATCACCAATTGGCCCGAAGGTGAGAGTTTTGGACTATCCTCTGAAGAAGAAGAGGAGCAGGTGATACGGGCTGAGGAGGCCCCACCATATGACAAGCTACCAGCAGATGAAAGACGATATGCGCTCTTCACGGATGGCTCCTGCCGCATTGTAGGGACAAACCGAAAATGGAAGGCAGCCGTGTGGAGTCCCACACGGCGAGTTGCAGAAGCAACCGAAGGACAAGGTGGGTCAAGTCAGTTCGCAGAGCTTAAAGCCGTTCAGTTGGCTTTGGATATAGCTGAACGAGAGAAGTGGCCAAGACTCTATATCTACACTGACTCATGGATGGTGGCCAATGCTCTGTGGGGATGGCTAGAGCGATGGAAAAAGGCCAACTGGCAGCGCCAAGGGAAACCCATCTGGGCGGTGGAGATGTGGCAGGACATCGCTGGCCGGGTAGAGAAGCTGAGTGTGAAGGTCGGTCACGTAGACGCTCACGTACGCAAGAAACGGGCTAATGAGGAGCATCGCAACAACGAGCAGGCGGACCGAGCTGCCAGGATTAAAGTCTCTCAGGTGGATCTGGATTGGCAACACAAAGGAGAATTATTTCTGGCTCGATGGGCCCATGACGCCTCCGGTCACCAGGGGAGAGATGCAACATACAGATGGGCTCAGGACCGAGGGGTGGACTTAACCAAGGACATTGTCTCACAGGTCATCCATGACTGTGAGACATGTGCTGCCATCAAGCAGGCCAAGCGGGTGAAGCCTCTATGGTATGGTGGACGGTGGTCAAAGTACAGGTATGGGGAAGCCTGGCAAGTTGACTACATCACGCTCCCCAAAACCCGCCAGGGCAAGCGCTACGTACTTACCATGGTAGAAGGAAGTACTGGATGGCTGGAGACATACCCCGTACCTCATGCCACTGCCCGGAATACCATCCTGGGCCTTGAAAAACAAGTCCTGTGGCGACACGGCACCCCGGAGAGAATTGAGTCTGATAATGGGACCCATTTCAAGAATGGCCTCGTAGACACCTGGGCCAGAGAGCACGGCATTGAGTGGGTGTATCATATCCCCTACCATGCACCAGCTGCTGGAAAAGTTGAACGGTGCAACGGACTGCTGAAAACCACCCTGAAGGCACTGTGTGGGGAGACTCTCAAACACTGGGAGCTGCATTTAGCAAAGGCCACCTGGTTGGTCAACACGCGAGGCTCCATTAATCGAGCTGGCCCTGCCCAATCAGAACCTTTGCATACTGTAGATGGAGATAAAGTCCCCGTGGTGCATATGAGAGGTATGTTAGGGAAGACTGTTTGGATTAGTCCCACCTCAAGCAAAGGCAAACCCATCCGAGGGATTGTTTTTGCTCAAGGACCTGGTTTCACCTGGTGGGTAATGCAAAAAGATGGGGAGACACGTTGTGTACCACAAGGGGACCTAATTTTGAGTGAGAATGGTCCGTAATGTTTCATTGTACATATGTGTATATAGTTTTAAAGAGACATAGTTTTTAAGGGGGTTAATTTGGGCATGACATGGATGGCATAGAATAAGGGGTGGATAATGTCCTGGTTAGAACGGCTGGGACCAATTCATCCCTGGATGGGTGTAACCCAAAACTGTGTATTCTATAGCCTCCGTGCCATTTCCCAAAAACTGCTGTCAGTAGAGGCCTGCAAGGTGGGAAGATGTTCCTGTACCCTTTTATGGAATTCCCCGCTCTGATATCCTTATATGGAATTCCCCGCTCTGATAAGAGGGACTGAGCATCCACATGCCCTTTTATGGAATTCCCTACTCTGAGGGAGGGACTGAGCACTCCCGCCTGAACTGGAGAGTATATAACTGGGAGTTTCAGAGCCTTGGCTCTCTCTCGTGGGACCCAGAGGAAGACAGCAGACCACCGCTGCTCCCAACCAGGCTGAGACCACCACCCTCAACTGGACTGCAATCACCACTTCTGACCAGACTGCAGCAGCTCTCCCATCAGCAGGTTTATTCCCTCTCCCTTTGCTTTGGACTCGGGGGGTGGGCCAAGGTACACCACTTTTGTTCATACCCCAGGGTGCTGGGTTTGTACATTTGGGTTTTGTGGATTAAAACCAATTGTCTGTCTGTATAATTGTACTTATTGCATTATTTTAATAAATTGTTATTCTGACTTATAAATCTCTCTTTTGAATTGAGTTCATTTTGCCTTGCTGGTTAACTTTTAAACCAGCACA
>NW_020935569.1:0-791 GCF_003984885.1 Neopelma chrysocephalum
CCACATACACCTAGTCATGTGCCATTGAAGATTTACTTTGATATATAGCCCTCACTTCTCTTCTAAAACTCAGTCTCAAAATCCATTATAATAGCCTAATTATGCATTATAGCCAAAGGGATGTTGCATGGGACCTAGAGGAATCACAGAGCTGAACAACAAGAATGCATGTCTCCAGAGTGAAATGGATGTGACCACCTCTACCACACAGACCAGGGGCTGGACATCACCACTCCCAAGGGTTAACTAACTCATTTATCCTGGGGGTTTCAGCACACAGACCACAATTTTCTGGCTATCAATCTCCTACTCTCACCATCCATTTGATAGAGCACCTAGGTCCTTGAGTTTGGGCAGGAGACTTGAAGCATTGAACTGATAGTCACTAAAGTGTTTTGCCTGACAATATCTAAAACTACTTAGGGGTAACTGTCCTGCTCAAACTCAAGGACCTAGGTGCTCTATCAAATGGATGGTGAGAGTAGGAGATTGATAGCCAGAAAATTGTGGTCTGTGTGCTGAAACCCCCAGGATAAATGAGTTAGTTAACCCTTGGGAGTGGTGATGTCCAGCCCCTGGTCTGTGTGGTAGAGGTGGTCACATCCATTTCACTCTGGAGACATGCATTCTTGTTGTTCAGCTCTGTGATTCCTCTAGGTCCCATGCAACATCCCTTTGGCTATAATGCATAATTAGGCTATTATAATGGATTTTGAGACTGAGTTTTAGAAGAGAAGTGAGGGCTATATATCAAAGTAAATCTTCAATGGCACATGACTAGGTGTATGTGG
>NW_020935570.1:0-932 GCF_003984885.1 Neopelma chrysocephalum
ATAACATTTGCAATAGCTATAAACTAAAAAAATCTATTCCCTCACATTAAAATAAAATTCTTGCACTAATTCATATGCTTTTAACTGACCATAAAGATCTAATGGTGGCCAAATTCACTTATAAGAGCTTCTAGAGGAATAAGAGAACCACCAGACACAATCCTTTTCCTAACGTGCAAAGAATGCTTGCTGAAAACCCGGAGGACAGCTCAGGGAGCTGCTCTCAAAGAGATTAGATACCACATAAAAACATTACACTGACTCAAACACAGGGACAGAAGTAGTAAACATGGCCATTGAGGTTTTATTTTTTCTTCTATTACTTCTCAGCATGTAATATGTTTTTAAAGAGTCAGGAATGTACTGAAACTTTCATTTCAGACTCTCATAGAATTTAAACTCTTTACATGTAGCAATCTTGATACCTTCCATGCATTTGGAGAAGGAGTATCTAGTTCAATATATGCTTATAAGTAATACTCACAGGTAAGGAAAAATGCATGGAAGGTATCAAGATTGCTACATGTAAAGAGTTTAAATTCTATGAGAGTCTGAAATGAAAGTTTCAGTACATTCCTGACTCTTTAAAAACATATTACATGCTGAGAAGTAATAGAAGAAAAAATAAAACCTCAATGGCCATGTTTACTACTTCTGTCCCTGTGTTTGAGTCAGTGTAATGTTTTTATGTGGTATCTAATCTCTTTGAGAGCAGCTCCCTGAGCTGTCCTCCGGGTTTTCAGCAAGCATTCTTTGCACGTTAGGAAAAGGATTGTGTCTGGTGGTTCTCTTATTCCTCTAGAAGCTCTTATAAGTGAATTTGGCCACCATTAGATCTTTATGGTCAGTTAAAAGCATATGAATTAGTGCAAGAATTTTATTTTAATGTGAGGGAATAGATTTTTTTAGTTTATAGCTATTGCAAATGTTAT
>NW_020935571.1:0-370 GCF_003984885.1 Neopelma chrysocephalum
CCTTTTATCTTTGAATTAATTGCTTGCTCCAATGCACGGAGTTCTAAAGCAGCTGTGTTTTGGGGCAGAATGTCCGCGCGTTCGTGCTTGTTTTCCCCGAGCGGGCAGACCCATCATGGCTGTGCGAGGCTGCGGCCGCGGCAGCGCTGCGAGTGGCTGCGAGCGGCGGGCAGGGCTGAGCACCAAGGACAGGGATGCGGGACCCGCACAGCCCTCCCGGGTCCCTCACAGCCCTCCCGGCTCCCTCACAGCCCTCATGGGCCCCGCACAGCCCTCCCGGGTCCCTCAGAGCCCTCCCGGGTGCCTCACAGCCCTCCCGGGTCCCTCACAGCCCTACCGGGTGCCTCAGAGCCCTCCTAGGTCCTTCACA
>NW_020935572.1:0-475 GCF_003984885.1 Neopelma chrysocephalum
CCCTCCCGGGTCCCTCAGAGCCCTCATGGGCCCCGCACAGCCCTCACAGGTACCCTCACAGCCCTCCTGGGTCCCTCAGAGCCCTCCCGGGTGTCTCAGGGACCTACCGGATGCCTCAGAGCCTTACCGGGTGCCTCAGAGCCCTCCTGGGTGCCTCACAGCCCTACTGGGTCCCTCATAGCCCTACCGGGTGCCTCAGATCCCTCCCGGCCCCGCACAGCCCTCCTGGGTCCCTCAGAGCCCTCCCGGGCGGCTCCCGGCCGCTGTGGGTCTCGTCAGGCTGCCGAGAAGGCTGCGATAGCGTTCGCGGACCAGATGAGGTGGATGTTTACAACTGCGTTTCCCCCCACACCAACACGTCCTGTTGGAAGACCTGTGCGTGCTGCATGTGTGTGTCAGATACCGAAATGTAAAGAGGCAAAAATCTCAAGAGCAGAGGAAGAAGGAGTTCATGGATGAGCAGAAAGTGGAGGGC
>NW_020935573.1:0-505 GCF_003984885.1 Neopelma chrysocephalum
TGCCTCAGAGCCCTCCTAGGTCCTTCAGAGCCCTCCCGGGTCCCTCACAGCCCTCATGGGCCCCGCACAGCCCTCACAGGTACCCTCACAGCCCTCCTGGGTCCCTCAGAGCCCTCCCGGGTGTCTCAGGGACCTACCGGGTGCCTCAGAGCCTTACCGGGTGCCTCAGAGCCCTCCTGGGTGCCTCACAGCCCTACTGGGTCCCTCACAGCCCTACCGGGTGCCTCAGATCCCTCCCGGCCCCGCACAGCCCTCCTGGGTCCCTCAGAGCCCTCCCGGGCGGCTCCCGGCCGCTGTGGGTCTCGTCAGGCTGCCGAGAAGGCTGCGATAGCGTTCGCGGACCAGATGAGGTGGATGTTTACAACAGCGTTTCCCCCCACACCAACACGTCCTGTTGGAAGACCTGTGCGTGCTGCATGTGTGTGTCAGATACCGAAATGTAAAGAGGCAAAAATCTAAAGAGCAGAGGAAGAAGGAGTTCATGGATGAGCAGAAAGTGGAGGGC
>NW_020935574.1:0-454 GCF_003984885.1 Neopelma chrysocephalum
TGAGACATCATCTCATTGTTAAAAAATCCCCAGAAGTTCAGAGTTCAAATTCCACTGTATGACTTTGTCTGTAATCTACTTGTCATTATAGGGAGAAGAAGCAGTCACTGTCTGCCTCTTGTTCATGAACCTGAGTGAACCAACTGTCATGCCATTCTACCACTTCACATGAATGTGATGATTTTATGGACCCAAATAAAATCATAGGGAACTCAGTCTTTCTGATATCGAGATGTCCTGTGTTGTTCTGATCAGTATCTCATCTCTCATTACTGCAGATCTGAGTTCCCTATGATTTTATTTGGGTCCATAAAATCATCACATTCATGTGAAGTGGTAGAATGGCATGACAGTTGGTTCACTCAGGTTCATGAACAAGAGGCAGACAGTGACTGCTTCTTCTCCCTATAATGACAAGTAGATTACAGACAAAGTCATACAGTGGAATTTGAAC
>NW_020935575.1:0-1119 GCF_003984885.1 Neopelma chrysocephalum
TAAAGATATTTCATTGCAAATAGGTGCAGATTTTAAAGATATTTCATGGCAAATTTATGCAGATTTTAAAGATATTCAGATTTTAAAGGTATTCTATTGCAAATATGTGCAGATTTTCAAGGCATTCCATTAAAAAACCTGCAAATTTTAGAGATATTCCACCATTAGTCCAACTTGGGGTTATAAACCCAGGATTCCGAGGTGCTGCTGTGGAACGGGAGGTATCCCTGCGCTTTTTAACACCTCATTTTTTTGGTTTTTTGTTTTTTTTTTTCCCAGCTACAAAGAGCGAGGGAAGCTGAACTTCTCCAAGATGTCCGTGTTCTCCATCAGCCGCCTCCTGCGGCACCGCGAGGGTCAGTCCCTGTTCGTGAGGGGGAAAACCGTCTCCCAGACCCTGGAGAACTTCTTTGCCTCCTCGGACGAGGAGATCTGTGAGGAGCACGTGCCCATCTGGTTCAAAAACACCCATGGGGACAGGAGGCTCGTGAGCCCCGTGGAAAAGAAGGTGAGTTTTTGGGATCAGGGTGGAATTCTGTAGCGGGAGGGCTCTCTTGGAAGCTGCCAAGAAAAAGAGGGTGAGATTTTGGGATCGGGCTGGAATTCTGGGGCTGGAGTTTGGTAGCAGGGACGGCTTCTCTTGGAAGCTGCCAGGAGCTTCCCCCTGTCCCGTGGAGCCAATTCCAGCTGCTCCGGAACGGGATTCCAAGGCCGAGCCTGTCAGGGGTGAGGAGGAGATTTGTGAGGAGCACGTGCCCGTCTGGTTCAAAAACACCCACGGGGGCAGGAGGCTCGTCAGCCCCGCGGAAAAGCAGGTGAATTTTTGGGATCAGGCTGGAATTCTGTAGCGGGGGAGCTCTCTTGGAAGCTACCGGAAGCTTCCCCCTGTCCCCTGGAGCCAATTCCAACTGCTCCAGGATGGGATTCCAAGGCCGAGCCCATGAGTGACAGGAACGCCTCTGGGATAACAGATTTAGGAGCAGAAGGTTGTGGGGCCCGTTCTCCCGGTTTGCGGGGTTGGTTTGAGGCAGGATTTTATCCCTGGCTCTGCCCAGGGCAGGTGTTTCTTCCCTTTATATTTATATTTATATTTATATTTATATTTATATTTATATTTAT
>NW_020935576.1:0-1995 GCF_003984885.1 Neopelma chrysocephalum
AATAGGTGCAGATTTTAAAGATATTCCATTGCCAATAGGTGCAGATTGTAGAGATAATAATAATGGCCCATATTTCTTTGCAAATAAGCGCAGATTTTAAAGGTGTTTCATTACAAATAGGTGCAAATTTTACAGATATTCCATTGCAAATATGTGCAGATTTTAAAGGTATTCAGATTTTAAAGGTGTTCCATTGTATATATGTGCAGATTTTAAAGATATTTCATTGCAAATAGGTGTAAATTTTAATAGTATTTCATTGCCAATATGTGCAGATTTTAAAGATCTTTTGTTACAAATAGGTGCAAATTTTACAGAAATTCCATTGCAAATATGTGCAGATTTGAAAATATTTCATGGCGAATTTATGCAGATTTTCAAGATATTCCATTAAAAAAAATGCACATTTTAGAGATATTCCACCATTAGTCCAACTTGGGGTTATAAACCCAGGATTCCGAAGTGCTGCTGTGCAACGGGAGGTATCCCTGCGCTTTTTAACACCTCATTTTTTTGGTTTTTTGTTTTTTTTTTTCCCAGCTACAAAGAGCGAGGGAAGCTGAACTTCTCCAAGATGTCCGTGTTCTCCATCAGCCGCCTCCTGCGGCACCGCGAGGGTCAGTCCCTGTTCGTGAGGGGGAAAACCGTCTCCCAGACCCTGGAGAACTTCTTTGCCTCCTCGGACGAGGAGATCTGTGAGGAGCACGTGCCCGTCTGGTTCAAAAACACCCACGGGGGCAGGAGGCTCGTCAGCCCCGCGGAAAAGCAGGTGAATTTTTGGGATCAGGGTGGAATTCCGTAGCGGGAGGGCTCTCTTGGAAGCTGCCGGAAACTTCCCCTGTCCCGTGGAGCCAATTCCAGCTGCTCTGGGATGGGATTCCAAGGCCGAGCCCCATGGAAAAGAGGGTGAATTTTTGGGATCAGGGTGAGGTTTGGTAGCAGGGGGGGCTCTCTTGGAAGCTGCCAGGAGCTTCCCCTGTCCCGTGGAGCCAATTCCAGCTGCTCCAGGACGGGATTCCAAGGCCGAGCCCGTCAGGAGTGAGGAGGAGATTTGTGAGGGGCATGTGCCCGTGTGGTTCAGAAACACCCACGGGGACAGGAGGCTCGTCAGCCCCGTGGAAAAGAGGGTGAGATTTTGGGATCAGGCTGGAATTCTGGGGCTGGAGTTTGGTAGCTGGGGTGACTTCTCTTGGAAGCTGCCAGAAGCTTCCCCTGTCCCGTGGAGCCAATTCCAGCTGCTCCGAGTCGGGATTCCAAGGCCAAGCCCGTCAGGAGCGACAGGAACGCCTCCAGGAACAGATTTAGGAACATAAGGAATTCCAGCCAGGGAAGATCTGGCTGGGCTTTTAAGGTTCCTTCCAACCTAAATCATTCCCTAATTCCATGATCTCCCATCTCTCCCAGCTCAGGGGTGTTTGGGCTTCACCTTTAGGAATTAACTGTCCAAATATTTTTTCCCACTGGTGACAAATCCAAGGGAAATGGGGACCATTCTCCCAGTTTGCGGAGCTGGTTTGAGGCAGGATTTTATCCCTGGCTCTGCCCAGGGCAGGTGTTTCTTCCCTTTATATTTATATTTACATTTATATTTTATTTATATTTTATTCATATTATATTTATAGTTTATATTATATTTTTATTTATATTCTGTTTATATTTTGTTTAGATTCTGTTTCGATTCTATTTAGATTTTATTTAGATTCTATTTAGATTGTTTAGGTTCTATTTAGGTTTTATTTAGATTCTATTTAGATTTTAATTATATTCTACTTATATTTATTTATATTTTATTTGTAGTTTATTTAGATTCTATTTACATTCTGTTTAGATTCTATTTAGATTTTAATTAGATTCTACTTCTATTTATATTCTGGTTAGATTCTATTTAGATTTTATTTAGAGTCTATGTAGATTCTGTTCAGATTCTATTTAGATTTTGATAATCATATTATATTAAGATTTTATAAGCAAATAAAAATATATTCAATATGATGA
>NW_020935577.1:0-1995 GCF_003984885.1 Neopelma chrysocephalum
AATAGGTGCAGATTTTAAAGATATTCCATTGCCAATAGGTGCAGATTGTAGAGATAATAATAATGGCCCATATTTCTTTGCAAATAAGCGCAGATTTTAAAGGTGTTTCATTACAAATAGGTGCAAATTTTACAGATATTCCATTGCAAATATGTGCAGATTTTAAAGGTATTCAGATTTTAAAGGTGTTCCATTGTATATATGTGCAGATTTTAAAGATATTTCATTGCAAATAGGTGTAAATTTTAATAGTATTTCATTGCCAATATGTGCAGATTTTAAAGATCTTTTGTTACAAATAGGTGCAAATTTTACAGAAATTCCATTGCAAATATGTGCAGATTTGAAAATATTTCATGGCGAATTTATGCAGATTTTCAAGATATTCCATTAAAAAAAATGCACATTTTAGAGATATTCCACCATTAGTCCAACTTGGGGTTATAAACCCAGGATTCCGAAGTGCTGCTGTGCAACGGGAGGTATCCCTGCGCTTTTTAACACCTCATTTTTTTGGTTTTTTGTTTTTTTTTTTCCCAGCTACAAAGAGCGAGGGAAGCTGAACTTCTCCAAGATGTCCGTGTTCTCCATCAGCCGCCTCCTGCGGCACCGCGAGGGTCAGTCCCTGTTCGTGAGGGGGAAAACCGTCTCCCAGACCCTGGAGAACTTCTTTGCCTCCTCGGACGAGGAGATCTGTGAGGAGCACGTGCCCGTCTGGTTCAAAAACACCCACGGGGGCAGGAGGCTCGTCAGCCCCGCGGAAAAGCAGGTGAATTTTTGGGATCAGGGTGGAATTCCGTAGCGGGAGGGCTCTCTTGGAAGCTGCCGGAAACTTCCCCTGTCCCGTGGAGCCAATTCCAGCTGCTCTGGGATGGGATTCCAAGGCCGAGCCCCATGGAAAAGAGGGTGAATTTTTGGGATCAGGGTGAGGTTTGGTAGCAGGGGGGGCTCTCTTGGAAGCTGCCAGGAGCTTCCCCTGTCCCGTGGAGCCAATTCCAGCTGCTCCAGGACGGGATTCCAAGGCCGAGCCCGTCAGGAGTGAGGAGGAGATTTGTGAGGGGCATGTGCCCGTGTGGTTCAGAAACACCCACGGGGACAGGAGGCTCGTCAGCCCCGTGGAAAAGAGGGTGAGATTTTGGGATCAGGCTGGAATTCTGGGGCTGGAGTTTGGTAGCTGGGGTGACTTCTCTTGGAAGCTGCCAGAAGCTTCCCCTGTCCCGTGGAGCCAATTCCAGCTGCTCCGAGTCGGGATTCCAAGGCCAAGCCCGTCAGGAGCGACAGGAACGCCTCCAGGAACAGATTTAGGAACATAAGGAATTCCAGCCAGGGAAGATCTGGCTGGGCTTTTAAGGTTCCTTCCAACCTAAATCATTCCCTAATTCCATGATCTCCCATCTCTCCCAGCTCAGGGGTGTTTGGGCTTCACCTTTAGGAATTAACTGTCCAAATATTTTTTCCCACTGGTGACAAATCCAAGGGAAATGGGGACCATTCTCCCAGTTTGCGGAGCTGGTTTGAGGCAGGATTTTATCCCTGGCTCTGCCCAGGGCAGGTGTTTCTTCCCTTTATATTTATATTTACATTTATATTTTATTTATATTTTATTCATATTATATTTATAGTTTATATTATATTTTTATTTATATTCTGTTTATATTTTGTTTAGATTCTGTTTCGATTCTATTTAGATTTTATTTAGATTCTATTTAGATTGTTTAGGTTCTATTTAGGTTTTATTTAGATTCTATTTAGATTTTAATTATATTCTACTTATATTTATTTATATTTTATTTGTAGTTTATTTAGATTCTATTTACATTCTGTTTAGATTCTATTTAGATTTTAATTAGATTCTACTTCTATTTATATTCTGGTTAGATTCTATTTAGATTTTATTTAGAGTCTATGTAGATTCTGTTCAGATTCTATTTAGATTTTGATAATCATATTATATTAAGATTTTATAAGCAAATAAAAATATATTCAATATGATGA
>NW_020935578.1:0-454 GCF_003984885.1 Neopelma chrysocephalum
AGCTCAGCCCAGACACTCAGAGCTCCTCAAAGCACATTTTTCTCTCTCCCCCTCTGGAATTCAGTCTGAGATAACCTGGAGCAGCAGAAGCAGAGCAAACCCAGAGGCACAAATGGCACCAGAACATCCCTACAGAGCCACCACAAAACTCCTCCAGGATCTTGAGCAAAGATCCCACTGAAAAAACTGAGCCCCACAGCCAAAAAAACCCCTCCCTGCCCATATTTTAAGTTATTGACACAAAACACAGCTTTCCCAAACACACCTTTTCCTGCCCCCTCAGGCAAAGGGATCATTGGAATGAAAGAAGGAAAACTTACTTTGGGAAAAGCAGAACAACCGGAGCCACAGAATTTTGCTGCTCCCTCCAAAGCTGCTCCTTTGGGGAAGGAAAACAACCCCCTCACCCTGGCTGAGCTTTAAGGGATGGTCAGAATGAATTCCAGGTGTGGGG
>NW_020935579.1:0-643 GCF_003984885.1 Neopelma chrysocephalum
CCAGGAGCAAATATTGGAGCTGCACATCCAACTGGGCAAACTGGGCAAAAAGGGAAGGGAACATCACTTGTCCAGCCCTGGCACAGCAGGAGTTCCCATCCCCAGGGGGAATTTTAAAAAAAACGGAGTGGAAAGTCACAACTCACTCCAAACCCCAGGAGTTCCCAGGTTGCAGGAGGTTCCACCTCAGGCAGCTCAGCCCAGACACTCACAGCTCCTCAAAGCACATTTTTCTCTCTCCCCCTCTGGAATTCAGTCTGGGATAACCTGGAGCAGCAGAGCAAACCCAGAGGCACAAATGGGAGCAGAACATCCCTACAGAGCCACCACAAAACTCCTCCAGGATCTTGAGCAAAGATCCCACTGAAAAAACTGAGCCCCACGACCAAGAAACCCCCTCCCTGCCCATATTTTAAGTTATTGCCACAAAACACAGCTTTCCCAAACACACCTTTTCCTGCCCCCTCGGGCAAAGGGATCATTAGAAAGAAAGAAGGAAAACTTACTTTGGGAAAAGCAGAACAACCAGAGCCACAGAATTTTGCTGCTCCCTCCAAAGCTGCTCCTTTGGGGAAGGAAAACAACCCCCCTCCCAGCCTGGCTGAGCTTTAAGGGATGGTCAGAATGAATTCCAGGTGTGGGG
>NW_020935580.1:0-439 GCF_003984885.1 Neopelma chrysocephalum
CCAGGAGCAAATATTGGAGCTGCACATCCAACTGGGCAAACTGGGCAGAAAGGGAAGGGAACATCACTTGTCCAGCCCCAGAACAGCTGGAGTTCCCATCCCCGGGGGGATTTTTAAAAACAAATCTAAATAACATCCAAAACAGAACAACCCCCAGAACATTCCCACTTTTCCAAACACTCTGATCCCCTGGGAGGGCTCCTGCAACTCTTGGAAAGTCACAACTCACTCCAAAGCCCAGGTTACAGGAGGTTCCACCTCAGGCAGCTCAGCCCAGACACTCAGAGCTCCTCAAAAGACATTTTTCTCTCTCCCCCTCTGGAATTCAGTCTGGGATAACCTGGAGCAGCAGCAGCAGAGCAAACCCAGAGGCACAAACACAGTACTGGGAGCACAGGCCTGATTTCCAGGAGCAAATATTGGAGCTGCACATCCAACT
>NW_020935581.1:0-603 GCF_003984885.1 Neopelma chrysocephalum
AGCTCAGCCCAGACACTCAGAGCTCCTCAAAGCACATTTTTCTCTCTTCCCCTCTGGAATTCAGCCCAAGCACCCGGGATAACCTGGAGCAGCAGCAGCAGAGCAAGCCCAGAGGCACAAACACAGCACTGGGAGCACACACCTGATTTTCATGGACAAATATTGGTGCTGCACATCCAACTGGGCAAACTGGGCAGAAAGGGAAGGGAACATCACTTGTCCAGCCCTGGCACAGCTGGAGTTCCCATCCCCAGGGGGATTTAAAAAAAAAATCCAAATAACCTCCAAAACAGAACAACCCCCAGCACATTCCCACTTTTCCCAAACACTCTGATCCCCTGGGAGAGCTCCTGTAACTCTTGGAAAGTCACAACTCACTCCAAAGCCCAGGTTACAGGAGGTTCCACCTCAGGCAGCTCAGCCCAGACACTCAGAGCTCCTCAAAGCACATTTGTGTCTCTTCCCCTCTGGAATTCAGTCCAAGCACCCAGGATAACCTGGAGCAGCAGCAGCAGAGCAAGCCCAGAGGCACAAACACAGCACTGGGAGCACAGGTCTGATTTCCAGGAGCAAATATTGGAGCTGCACATCCAACTGGGCAAA
>NW_020935582.1:0-564 GCF_003984885.1 Neopelma chrysocephalum
AATCGCACCCTAAAAACACAAACGATATCCCAAAGATCCCAAAGAACCCCCCAAATATCCCAAAGAACCCTAAAAACACAGAGAATATCCCAAAGATCCCAAAGAACCCTAAAAACACAGAGAATACCCCAAATATCCCAAAGAACTTCAATCGCACCCTAAAAACACAAAGAATATCCCAAATATCCCAAAGAACCCTAAAAACACAGACAATATCCCAAATATTCCAAAGAACCCTAAAAACACAGAGAATATCCCAAATATCCCAAAGAACCCTAAAAATACAGAGAATATCCCAAAGATCCAAGAGAACCCTAAAAACACAGAGAATATCCCAAAGAACCCTAAAAACACAAAGAATATCCCAAATATCCCAAAGAACCCTAAAAACACAAAGAATATCCCAAATATCCCAAAGAACCCTAAAAACACAGAGAATATCCCAAATATCCCAAAGAACCCTAAAAACACAGAGAATATCCCAAAGAACCCTAAAAACACAGAGAATATCCCAAAGATCCCAGAGAACCCTAAAAACACAGAGAATATCCCAAAGATCCCAAA
>NW_020935583.1:0-555 GCF_003984885.1 Neopelma chrysocephalum
CCCCCTGTGGGGCTGTGGGATCCCCCCATGGGGCTGTGGGATCCCCCCATGGGGCTGTGGGATCCCCCTGTGGGGATGTGGGATCACCCCCTGCAGAGGCCCGAGGAGCTGTGGGAATGTGGGATCCCCCTGTGGGGATGTGGGATCCCCCTGTGGGGATGTGGGATCACCCCCTGTGGAGGCCCGAAGAGCTGTGGGGCTGTGGGATCCGTGGGGCTGTGGGATCTGTGGGGCTGTGGGATCTCCTCCTGTGGGGCTGTGGGATCCCAGGGGCTGTGGGATCCCAGGGGCTGTGGGATCCGTGGGGCTGTGGGATCTCCTCCTGTGGGGCTGTGGGATCCCCCCCGTGGGGCTGTGGGATCTCCTCCTGTGGGGCTGTGGGATCCGTGGGGCTGTGGGATGCCGGGGTTGGCGGGGCCATACCATGATGAGGCGCTGGGCCAGGCGGGTGCGGGCGAAGAAGTAGATGAGGCGGAGGCGCTTGGGCAGGCGCAGGTTGCGCAGGGACGAGGGCTGCAGGGTGATGGTGTGAGGGCTGCCCGCGCTCACCGCCCG
>NW_020935584.1:0-643 GCF_003984885.1 Neopelma chrysocephalum
ATCCCCCCCTGTGGGGCTGTGGGATTCCCCCTGTGGGAATGTGGGATCCCCCCCTGTGGGAATGTGGGATCTCCCTGTGGGGCTGTGAGATCCCCTCGTGGGGATGTGGGATCCCCCCTGTGAGGCTGTGGGATCCCCCCTGTGGAGGCCCGAGGAGCTGTGGGGCTGTGGGATCTGTGGGGCTGTGGGATCCATGGGGCTGTGGGATCTGTGGGGCTGTGAGATCCCCCCTGTGGGGCTGTGGGATCCCCCCTGTGGAGGCCCGAGGAGCTGAGGGAATGTGGGATCACCCCCTGTGGAGGCCCGAGGAGCTGTGGGGCTGTGGGATCCCCCCCGTGGGGCTGTGGGATCCCCCTGTGGGGCTGTGAGATCCCCCCTGTGGGGCTGTGGGATCCATGGGGCTGTGGGATCCCAGGGGCTGTGGGATCCCCCCTGTGGGGCTGTGGGATCTCCTCCTGTGGGGCTGTGGGATCCGTGGGGCTGTGGGATGCCGGGGTTGGCGGGGCCGTACCATGATGAGGCGCTGGGCCAGGCGGGTGCGGGCGAAGAAGTAGATGAGGCGGAGGCGCTTGGGCAGGCGCAGGTTGCGCAGGGATGAGGGCTGCAGGGTGATGGTGTGAGGGCTGCCCGCGCTCACCGCCCG
>NW_020935585.1:0-972 GCF_003984885.1 Neopelma chrysocephalum
CCCCAGAGCCCTGGGCAGGAGGAACCACAGGGAAACTTCTCCTGGGTAAAACAATGCTGGATAAATTCATCTCATCCCAGGAGATGCAGCTTTGTGAGGATCAGGCTGAGTATTCCAGCACCAAAGCCAGTGTTCCCCAATCCACTCATTCCCATTGAAAAACAGTTCAATTCCAAGGAAACATGTTGATTTGTCACAGGTTGGAGCAGAGCACAGGCCTAATTTGTCCACATCTCATTCCTGTTTGCTCCAGGATCCCACTGTTCTCCCATTCCTGCAAGGAACCAGTTGGGATCACCCTGAGGACCATCATGGTGGAATCTGCTCACCTGCAAAGGCCACTTTCACAACAATGATCCCAATTCCACTTCCTACCCCACAAGCTGGGCAGGAGGAACCAGAGGGAAACTTCTCCTGGGTAAAACAGTGCTGGATAAACCCAGCTCATCCCAGGAGATGCAGCTTTGTGAGGATCAGGCTGAGTATTCCAGCACTAAATCCAGTGTTCCCCAATCCACACATTCCCACTAAACAACATTTCAATCCCAAGGAAACATGTGGATTTGTCACAGGTTGGAGCAGAGTACAGCCCCAATTCTCCCACATCTCATTCCTGTTTTCTCCAGGATCCCACTGTTCCTCCCATTCCTGCAAGGAACCAGTTGGGATCACCCTGTGGACCATTCTTGTGGCATCTGGGCACCTGCAAAGGCCACTTTCACAACAATGATCCCAATTCCACTTCCTACCCCACAAGTTGAGGGGTAACTCAGCACCCCCAGAGCCCTGGGCAGGAGGAACCACAGGGAAACTTCTCCTGGGTAAAACAGTGCTGGATAAATTCATCTCATCTCAGGAGATGCAGCTTTGGGAGGATCAGGCTGAGTATTCCAGCACCAAAGCCAGTGTTCCCCAATCCATTCACTCCCATTGAAAAACAGTTCAATTCCAAGGAAACATGTGGATTTGTCA
>NW_020935586.1:0-965 GCF_003984885.1 Neopelma chrysocephalum
CACATCTCATTCCTGTTTGCTCCAGGATCCCATTGTTCCCCCCATTCTTGCAAGGAACTAGTTGGGATCACCCTATGGATCATCATCCTGGAATCTGCTCACCTGCAAAACCCACTCTTAATCCACACTGAACAACGCTTCAATCCCAAAAATCATGTTGATTTGCCACAGGCTGGAGCAGAGCACAGCCCCAGTTCTCCCACATCTCATTCCTGTTTGCTCCAGGATCCCACTGTGCCTCCCATTCCTGCAAGGAACCAGTTGGGATCACCCTGTGGATCATCATCCTGGAATCTGGGCACCTGCAAAGGCCACTCTCACAACAATGATCCCAATTCCACTTCCTACCCCACAAGTTGGGCAGGAGGAACCAGAGGGAAATTTCTCCCGGGTGAAACAGTGCTGGAGAAACCCAGCTCATCCCAGGAGATGCAGCTTTGGGAGGATCAGGCTGAGTATTCCAGCACCAAAGCCAGTGTTCCCCAATCCAAACAGTTCAATCCCAAGAAAATGTTGATTTGTCACAGGCTGGAGCAGATCACAGCTCCAGTTCTCCCACATCTCACTCCTGTTTGCTCCAGGATCCCACTGTTCCTCCCATTCCTGCCAGGAACCAATTGGGATCACCCTGTGGATCATCATCCTGGAATCTGCTCACCTGCAAAGGCCACTCTCACAACAATGATCCCAATTCCACTTCCTACCCCACAAGTTGAGGGGTAACTCAGCAACCCCAGAGCCCTGGGCAGGAGGAACCAGAGGGAAACTTCTCCTGGGTAAAACAGTGCTGGAGAAACCCAGCTCATCCCAGGAGATGCAGCTTTGGGAGGATCAGGCTGAGTATTCCAGCACCAAAGCCAGTGTTCCCCAATCCACTCATTCCCATTGAAAAACAGTTCAATTCCAAGGAAACATGTTGATTTGTCACAGGTTGGAGCAGAGCACAGGCCTAATTTGTCCACATC
>NW_020935587.1:0-305 GCF_003984885.1 Neopelma chrysocephalum
CTTTGGGAGGATCAGGCTGAGTATTCCAGCACCAAAGCCAGTGTTCCACCAACCCAGACAGTTCAATCCCAAGAAAATATGTTGATTTGCCACAGGCTGGAGCAGAGCACAGCCCCAGTTCTCCCACATCTCATTCCTGTTTGCTCCAGGATCCCACTGTGCCTCCCATTCCTGCAAGGAACCAGTTGGGATCACCCTGTGGATCATCATCCTGGAATCTGGGCACCTGCAAAGGCCACTCTCACAACAATGATCCCAATTCCACTTCCTACCCCACAAGTTGGGCAGGAGGAACCAGAGGGAAA
>NW_020935588.1:0-770 GCF_003984885.1 Neopelma chrysocephalum
GATTTGTCACAGGTTGGAGCAGAGCACAGGCCTAATTTGTCCACATCTCATTCCTGTTTGCTCCAGGATCTCACTGTTCCTCCCATTCCTGCAAGGAACCAGTTGGCATCACCCTGTGGATCATCATCCTGGAATCTGGGCACCTGCAAAGGTCACTCCCACAACAATGATCCCAATTCCACTTCCTACCCCACAAGTTGGGCAGGAGGAACCAGAGGGAAACTTCTCCTGGGTAAAACAGTGCTGGAGAAACCCAGCTCATCCCAGGAGATGCAGCTTTGTGAGGATCAGGCTGAGTATTCCAGCACCAAAGCCAGTGTTCCCCAATCCAGACAGTTCAATCCCAAGAAAATATGTTGATTTGTCACGGTATGAAGCAGATCACAGCTCCAATTTGCCCACATCTCATTCCTGTTTGCTCCAGGATCCCACTGTTCCTTCCATTCCTGCAAGGAACCAGTTGGGATCACCCTGTGGACCATCATCCTGGAATCTGGGCACCTGCAAAGGTCACTCTCACAACAATGATCCCAATTCCACTTCCTACCCCACAAGTTGAGGGGTAACTCAGCAACCCCAGAGCCCTGGGCAGGAGGAACCACAGGGAAACTTCTCCTGGGTAAAACAATGCTGGATAAATTCATCTCATCCCAGGAGATGCAGCTTTGTGAGGATCAGGCTGAGTATTCCAGCACCAAAGCCAGTGTTCCCCAATCCACTCATTCCCATTGAAAAACAGTTCAATTCCAAGGAAACATGTGGATTTGTCA
>NW_020935589.1:0-154 GCF_003984885.1 Neopelma chrysocephalum
ATGGCAGGGGGTGGCACTGGATGATTTTTAGGTCCCTCCCAACCCAAGCCATGAACTGCACAGAGGAGTCCCTGTGAAGCAGAGGGGTCACATCCTGTCCAACTTTGAGCTCCCAATGCTCAGAACCACCCCCAGCTGAAGGCTCAGGGGGGGG
>NW_020935589.1:254-408 GCF_003984885.1 Neopelma chrysocephalum
ATGGCAGGGGGTGGCACTGGATGATTTTTAGGTCCCTCCCAACCCAAGCCATGAACTGCACAGAGGAGTCCCTGTGAAGCAGAGGGGTCACATCCTGTCCAACTTTGAGCTCCCAATGCTCAGAACCACCCCCAGCTGAAGGCTCAGGGGGGGG
>NW_020935590.1:0-607 GCF_003984885.1 Neopelma chrysocephalum
CTCCAATGGCAATAAGAAGGGTGATTATGTTTTCTATGTGTTTGTTGTACAGGTGAAGTTAGAGTTAAGGCTTGGCTTGGAAATAGGAGAACCACCATGTCACAGACCTTGATTTCTGAGAAGTGAAAACAACAAATTATGTTTGAAAAACACACTACAAATGATGGCAAGACTAACATTTTCTTGTTGTTTTGTTACGGTTTGTCATAAAATGAACAGAGAAACAGAGTAATGGGAATAGGCAATGATAAATTCTTCCTCTGCAGTGTGGGATCCAGGAGTGTTTCTCCTGCTGGGACAAGACTCAGATGTGCATCGTTTCCAGACAATCCTGGCTAGTTCTGCAGAGGAAGAATTTATCATTGCCTATTCCCATTACTCTGTTTCTCTGTTCATTTTATGACAAACCGTAACAAAACAACAAGAAAATGTTAGTCTTGCCATCATTTGTAGTGTGTTTTTCAAACATAATTTGTTGTTTTCACTTCTCAGAAATCAAGGTCTGTGACATGGTGGTTCTCCTATTTCCAAGCCAAGCCTTAACTCTAACTTCACCTGTACAACAAACACATAGAAAACATAATCACCCTTCTTATTGCCATTGGAG
>NW_020935591.1:0-3001 GCF_003984885.1 Neopelma chrysocephalum
TACTACATAAGAGTACGAATGTAATGTGTGTAGCTATTTATGCAATATCATGGCTAGGCTTCGCGAACGAAGATTTGGGAAGGGCTCTACCCATTTTTCATGCAAGCGCTTTGGTGGCTAAAAAGGCCAATACGAGAAAGGCAAGTCCGGTTGCAAAAGACACAGCAGAAAGACTCCTTAGATGGTATATTCTGCAAGGTTCGATTCTTTCTGCGTTGTCTTTTCTCCTCAAGAGTGATCCTGCGTGCCTTCTCAAAAGCATCAGCAGCGTTATAAATGGTCTGTCTCCAGGCCTCCCGATTAGAGGCCAGAGTGGACCAGTTATGGTGATCAATATGCCCGAGGCTGAGTTGTTGCTTCAGGGAGTCCTTGTATCTTTTCTTTGGAGCTCCTCTCTTGCGGCAGCCAGTGGCAAGTTCACCATAGAGCAGGATCTTAGGGAGGCGGTGGTCCTTCATCCTAGAGATGTGCCCTGCCCAACGCAGTTGCGTTCTCAGGAGCATGGCCTCAATACTCGTGATTGCTGCCTGTTCGAGAACAGATGTATTGGTCACATAGTCTGACCAATGGATGTTAAGGATTGTACGGAGGCAGCGTTGATGGAAGCGTTCTAGGAGACGCAGGTGGTGGCGGTAGATGACCCATGATTCGGAACCATATAAAAGAGTAGACAGCACTATGGCTCTGTAAACACTGATCTTGGTACTTTTCTTCAAGTGTTTATTACGCCAAACTCGTTTATGGAGTTTTCCAAAAGCACTGTATGCCTTCGCTAACCTATTGTCTATCTCCCCATCAATCTTACCATCTGAGGAGATGAGGCTGCCTAGGTAATTAAACTGTTGGACTGAATTGAGTTCTGACTGGCCGATGGTGATGTGGGGACGGTGGGGGACTTCCTGAGGTGCAGGCTGATGGAGAACTTCTGTCTTCTTTAAGCTGACTTCCAGCCCAAAGAGCTCAGCAGCCTCTGCAAAGCAGGATGTTAAACGCTGCAGAGCTGCTTCTGTGTGGGCAACAAGGGCGGCGTCATCAGCATAGAGCAGCTCCCGGACAAGATGGTTTAGGGTCTTAGTATGGGCCTTCAGTCGCCTTAGGTTGAATAGGCTTCCATCAGTACGATATCGAATGTAGATACCGTCCTGATCGTCGAGGTCTGCCGAGGCCCTTTGAAGCATCATACTGAAAAAGACTGTGAATAGGGTAGGAGCGAGAACGCAGCCTTGTTTCACACCATTCTTTATTAGAAAGGGCTCAGAAAGTGTGTTGCCATATCTGACTTGGCCGTGCTGATCCTCATGAAGTGAGATGATCATTTTAAGGAACTTGGGGGGACAACCTAAACGTTCCAAAATCTGCCAAAGACCTTTTCTGCTCACAGTATCGAAAGCCTTGGTGAGGTCGACAAAGGTTACATAGAGACCTTTGTTCTGTTCCCTACACTTCTCTTGCAGTTGTCTGAGAACAAATATCATGTCTGTGGTGCTCCTGTTGGCTCTGAAGCCACACTGACTTTCAGGTAGAATTTCTTCTGCTATAGCGGGTATTAGTCTGTTCAGGAGTATTCTTGCCAAGATTTTGCCAGCAATGGAGAGCAGAGTAATACCACGGTAATTTGAACAGTCTGATTTAGTACCTTTCTTCTTATACAAGGTGATGATGACTGCATCACGAAGGTCTGAAGGTAGTTCGCCTAGTTCCCAACAGCGCACCACAAGCTCATGAAATTTAGCATGGAGTGCAAGGCCCCCATGTTTCCAGACTTCAGGTGGAATTCCATCAACCCCAGCTGCCTTGCCAATTTTCACCTGCTGTATGGCCTTGAGGGTTTCTCCTAAAGTGGGGGCAGTATCCAATTCGTATTTCACCGGTCGTTGTGTGATGGACTGAATTGCTGAGTCTTGGACTACACGGTTGGTACTAAAAAGAGTCTGAAAGTGTTCAGACCATCTATTCAGTATGGAGGTTTTATCTGTCAGGAGCGTTTGACCATCTGCACTGAGTAGTGGGCTATGGATTTGGTATGTAGGCCCGTATGCTGTTTTGAGGGCCTCATAGAATCCTTTGTGGTCCCCTGTATCTGCACAAAGTTGAGCTTTTGCAGCTAGATCGGTCCACCACTTGTTCTGGATGTCACGGAGTTTCTGTTGGAGTTTGCTGCATGCAAGACGAAAGGCTACTTTTCTTGCGGGACAGGATGGCAGTGCAAGGTGTGCTTGGTGGGCGGTTCTCTTCTTCCTCAACAATTCCTGGATTTCATGATTGTTATCATCAAACCAGTCTTTGTTCTTCTTGAGGGAGAACCCTAAGGATTCTTCGGAGGATTGCAGGATGCAGCTTTTAATATGGTGCCAAATTGCTTCAGGAGAGGAATCTGCAGGATCTGTGGAATGGTTATCAAGCTTAGTTTGAAGGTTTGCCTGGAATCTTTCTCTTACTGTGGCTGAATGGAGATCGTTAACTTGGAGTCTTCTCCTTGGGATACTGCCCTTTTTGGGTTTGAATTTGAGATTGAAATTGAGTTTACAGCGCACAAGCCGATGGTCTGTTTGACATTCTGCGCTGGGCATCACACGGGTATGGAGGACATCGCGGACGTCTCTCCGTCGCACCAGGACATAATCAATGAGGTGCCAATGCTTAGATCTGGGGTGCATCCAGGTTGTCTTTAGGCTATCTTTCTGCTGAAAGATAGTGTTGGTAATGGTAAACTGTTGCTCCGCGCAGAATTCTAGCAGAAGTCGACCATTATCATTGCAGTTTCCAACACCATGCTTGCCTAATATGCCTTTCCATGCTTCAAAATTTTTGCCTACTCTGGCGTTGAAATCACCAAGGATAATGATCTTATCATCTGCTGGTACCTTTTGGGTAAGGCAGCGCAGGTCAGAGTAAAATTTATCTTTTTCAGCAGGGTCAGCCTGGAGAGTTGGGGCATATATGCTGAAGATGACAACGTGTTGGTTGTTATTTAGTGGAAGGCGTAGGGAGATAATGCGGT
>NW_020935591.1:3101-4854 GCF_003984885.1 Neopelma chrysocephalum
TGTTTAGTGGAAGGCGTAGGGAGATAATGCGGTCAGAGTGACCTGTCGGCAGATTTTCGAGTTTAGGGACAATAGAGTTTTTGATCATGAAGCCGACACCAGAGAGATGTTTTTCGGTTCTGGACTTACCTGACCAAAAGAGAGTGTAACCGGCACCGTGTTCTCTGAGGCTGCCTTCCTCATGAAGGCGAACTTCACTGAGAGCAGCTATGTCGATGTTGAGACGGGCCAGCTCATGGGCAATTAGGGCAGAGCGACGCACAGGACGTCCGCTGTCCGCAGAATCGAGCATGGTTCTGATGTTCCAGCATGCTAGAGTTAATTTAGGTACACCTTTGGAGGCAGGTGCGTGCCTTTGTCTTTTGCTCTTTGTGCGACCGCATTGGAAGAAGATGCCCGTCGGTCTGCGGTTAACCAACCGGGTGAAGGTGGAGATGAGCTTTGTTTAGGCCACCTTTTCTAGGCCCCTCTCCGAGTGGAGCAAGCAGTGCTGTCCTTGAAAAGGCTGCTTGGTCGTTCAGGGTGCTGCCCCAAGAGACTCTCATCTCCGTCAGTCTCAAATGACCAATATCCTGAACCGCCTGCATGCAGGGTTGAGTCTGCGGCTCCCAGTGCACCTTTCACCTACCGTTTCGACCCTCGCCCGTCGCTGCAGGACTTTTTGCATGTGGGTAAAGCCTTCAAGCCTGCGCAATGGATTTTTTAGGTGAGATGCAGTATGCGCGGAACTGAACCCACCCTTTAATCCTGAGGTTCATCTGCCAGGGCCGAGCAAGCTTGGACGGTGGCAGCGAGGTCCTCAGGACGTAGGTTTGATTAGAGTGACCTTCTCTTAGATGGATGGCCTTCCAGGGCTAAGCGAGCTCCATCTGCCCGGGTTTGGTATGAGAGTTGTCCTTCTCCTAGGATGACTGCCGGAAGGCTAATGAGCTCATCCTGCCCAAGAATGAAGTGAATCTGGTCCTATGGTTTTGACCTGTCTGGCATGGGCGACCCTACCGAGGGCATGAACCCTCGCCAGCATAGCTCGCAACCACATGGGGGGGGGGGGTACATAGGCTACTTACCTGTTAGAACGATTTGGGTAAGTCCTTCAATTCCTACTTTACTAAGACCTACCTAAATACCATCATAAGGGGACAACCAGGAGCAGCCCTTAGTCCTGCCCACCCTTTCAGGATGTAGCAGAGCAGAGAAAATATATCCAGAACATGCCGAACCTGGGCAGTAGCCGCAGGTGAGCCAAAAGTAAATAGGTAAATAGACAAACAAATAAATCAGCTGACCAACCGTTCAGGCCCCCATACCTGTCAAGGCTAGGGTGCCTTTCAAGACCCCAGCCTGGCTGGGGTCCCCATCAATCTAAAAGAACCCACTTTCCACCCTGACGATTATTCTTCTCCCACTGTGACACCACAAGTGGCAGGCGCGTTGCACACCTGCGATGTTTCACATGGGACAGCCCTGCACTCCCACCCGCAAGTCGGAGCACAACCATGATCCGCTCAAAGCACTTCCCCTCTGCTCCCTTTCCAATTCTCTGCCCCCTCACCCCAGACCTGGATCGGCCAACCTCTGCGTGCTCTGAAGCTGCCTCCTCCTCTTCCATGGGGGTGCAGTACCTGCCGGAAAGGCTCCCCTCTCTCTCTCACCTTTCTCCTGCTGTAGCTGTACCAGGGTTATGAACCGCGCGCGTGGAGCGCGCGCAAGAGCACATAAACACATCAGTATTAAAATAGTTGTTTAGAAACAT
>NW_020935592.1:0-8512 GCF_003984885.1 Neopelma chrysocephalum
CAAGAGCACATAAACACATCAGTATTAAAATAGTTGTTTAGAAACATAATAATCCCATCAGTAAAAAAGAATATCCATAAGCTGGTCTGTGGTGCAAAATGCAAGTTTGATTTATAAGAGTCACTTTACGTAAAGTTTAAATAGTTATATAGCAAGATACAACCTTTTCTCCTGCCTCCCTGACCACTGCTATACAGTACAATAGCTTATACGGTATTTGGGTGTGAAGATTTTGCAGACAGCACTCATCATGCAGGTGAATGAGCATAAAAACACAGCATAAAAAGCTGTCCAAGAAAAAAATTAAATTACTTGAGGTTAGTATTTCAATATTTTGCAGTGATCATATGAACTAAAATATCACTCCCATCCTAGGAGTACAGAGGACCTAAACTGAATAGAGGCTTTTTGTTACCATCTTGAATAGCCTTTGGAAGCCAAATCACAGAAAACCATGGAATGAATTTAAATAAGAATAAGCATATCTTTTTTGACAATATAATATTTACACAAAGCGGATCTTTGTAGTGGACTATATTTTCTGGTTGATCCAAAGGAACCTCATTATTGAGAAATTGCAACTGTATCTCTTTATCAGGAGCAAGATTTCAATGACACCAGCCCTGGTAAGATAAGGCAGAGCTGGAGAGTGATTCACCTGTAATTACCTGAAAACAGTTACTAAACATAGAAAAGCTTCTTTAGGGGACATCATTTAATTATTTAGCAACGAGGAAGTAGTTATTCAAATAGGGGGAACAGTTTTTGGCTCCTTGTTTTCAGTATTAGGAAAGATGCTCCATAGTGATTTTTAGCTCATAAATTAAGGGGGGAAATGCTTCAGTTGTGAAATAGCATACTATGCTCAAAAATAAAAATGAACAACAAATGGACGGAGAGGAGGGCTGCAGCTTGAAATACTTGACTGCTAAGATCCAGCATGCCATTCTCACGGAGTCCCGGACTGGTTTTTAAGCCTCTTGCCCATCCTCGTAAAGAAAGACGGGTGGCAGGACTAATCAATATCTTGCAACCCATCTGTGACTTGGCAAATAAAGAATTCAAGAAAATAAGGATCATCATACATCGATGATCCCTATAATTTAGCGTTCGGAGGACAGCAACATCTGGGCTCAGCTCCAGATGGGACGAAGCGGCCCCGCGCTGAAGGCTGGACGCAGCGCTGCTACACACACACACACACACACACAAAGGAGGGCTCCGCGCTCCTCCCGCTTTTCTCCAATATGAACAACGCGTTCAAACGCGACGTAAACACACGGAGAGCTGCCTACTAGGCTGGCAGGTCTGTACAACAGTTCAGCTACACCCGTGTCAGAGGGGGCTATTGTCCGGGACGAGCCGCCAGCGTTCATCGGGTGTTGCCGGCTTTAGTAGGAGGTGCCAAGAAAAATAAAATCACCGCGAGTCTCTCCGATCACTTCCCAAGTCAAACCCACGGGCTTCAGAGCCCTGCACCGGGCAGAGGGGAACAACCAGGCGAGGAAGCGCGACTCCCATAAGCGACACTTTGTCTGGTTTACACTGAAGCAGCGACAAAACCCCCGACGCGCGAACAATGCCCGCGGCCCCGCTCCTGCTCCTCCCCGGGCCGCCACCGGACACCGTCTCCAGCCGGGTCGCCGCTCCCAGCGATATGTTTTAAGGCTGCTTTGTTTCCCGTGGAACGCCAGCCTTTCCACCCAGCACCGGCGGGGACAGCCGAGCGCCCGCCTCGGAGGCGAGGAACCGGCCCCTGCCCCATCCCCTGGCAGCGGCGGGAGACGCCGGAGCCGCGACTCGGGCATTGGCCACCCTTTGTTGCGCCCCCGGGGAGGGGGCCGCTCCCCCCGCCCAGCGACGGGACCTCCAACCCCCATCGCAGCCACTCACAGGCACGGGGCGCTGCCCTCGCTCCCGCGGGAGACGGCAGCAGCCTCCCGCGGGGCGAGCCCGCTCCGCCCGGGATGCGCTCCCCGCCGGCAGCGCCGCTCCTCGCCCCCGCGCTGCCCCGCTCGCCCTCTCTATCACTCACCCACGCCGTACTTCTCGTGCTCCGTGGGTATCCACATGCTCGCGGCGTGCGAGCGACCGTCCCCCCGCCAGCCCCTTCGGTGGGAGCGGCGGTGGCCGGCAAGCGCGTCCGCTGCCCGGCTGCTCCCGCCGCGCTCAGCCGCGGCTCCCCTGCACCAGCGGCAAAAGCATTGTTCGGGCGGGCGGACTGACTGAAGCGCGCTCGCCGCCAGCCACTTATATTCCCCGTCCCGCTGCACGCCGGGGAACGTAGTGCCTCGGCACGGCCGCGCCCCTCGCCGTCCGCGGCCGGGGGAGAGACTACGAGCCCCGTCTGGCCCCGCGCTCCCCAGCGGGGCGGAGCGGGGCGGAGCGGGGCGGAGCGGGGCTTCTGGGGCCGCCTCACGCCAGGACGGGCGGGGCGGCGCGGCGGCGGAATGGCAGCGTGCCGGGGGGGTGCGGGGCCGGCGCGGGGAGGTGAGTGCGCTGCGGGAGGCGTGGGGCGGCCCGGTCCGCTCCCCCAACTTCTCTGCGGCTCCGCGGTCCCGGCTCGGACAGTGGGAGGGGGCTGACGCCGCGCGCCCGGGGATGGGGAGCGGTGGACACGTGTGGGGCAGCCGGGAGCGCCGGGGCCCGGCGCGGTGCGGGCTCGCCTGGTTACAGGGACGTGACTCCTTCTTCTGGTCCTGCTGGTGCCAGTCCTTCCCGTAGCACAGTCCCGCGTTTGGCACGCGGAGCTGTGGGGACAGGGAGAGTTTCCAACAGCGAGTCGAGCTGGAGACGGAGTTGGTGCCGGCAGCGTGCCAGGGCGGTGGGACGTGGAGCTGATGCTCTGGGGGGCTTTTTGACTTCTCACATAAATCCGTTTGTCAGCACAAACATACACAGAGATAAAGCAAAGCAGGTGGTGCACAGCGAGGAGCACAAATGGACTGTGGGGGATGGCTGCAGGGATAAGCCAGGTATCGTAAGCAGCAAGAACAGCAGGGTTTGCATCCCAGTTGAGAAGGCTGTATGTTTGTGGCCTTCTAGAAGCAGCTTAGCTAGAGCTCATAATACAGAAATTGCAACAAATCCTCAGGCTGAACTGGTCCTTCTGAGAGAAACCTAGGTGTTACAAGGCAGGAGGAAGAGCCTGGGTTACGTCTTCTGGTCCTGTGGAAAGGCACAGGCAGAAAAAAGGGGGAAAACTCCAGGGATAGGATGCTGCTCTACAGGCCTTACCAGGTACAAGTTGTCTCTAAGATGACTATGTCTGATTTTTAAAAAGTGTTCTCCAATCAAATCATGACTGTGAAGTGGTAGATAGAGATCTTATGGGATGATTCAGTTTGATCTGAATGAAAAAATAGAGTTTAATAAGAAAATGGCTTGATTTTTTTTTTTTCAGTTCAGGTTGGCTTTTAACCCCTACTGTCAAGTTGTGTTGCATTTTTAAGTCACTAATAGTGTGAAGGACACAACAAAAAGAAGTCATGTGCATGAGTAACTTGAGGACATGAGCTTTTGTCTGTGCAAGTATTCTGTGTGAAACCATGTATAGGTCTGGGGACTACTAGAGATGATGAGGTTACCCTGAGGTTTTTCCAGGTAACTCTTGTAAAGATATTGGTAGCAGTCCAAAAAAAAAGTTTGTTCCATGGGAATTCATACGCCTATGCTGTTTTCCTGCTACTGAGCATGAACACTCATTGAAGGGATTAGTGAACTTTCAGTGGTTTTGCTCCCCAGCTCACTTTACATCCCATGACAGATTGTTTGGAGTCTCTAGGTGATGAAATGACTAAAAGTCACTACTGAAAATCAAAATAATAGGTGCCAGACTAAATTAACTTTCAAATCAGCCTATAAACTTCCATTTATATCCAGTCTCTCCCTGTCTCCATAAGACAGATCCGCCAACATGCTGGCTGGGAGTCATAAAATTCTGCCCCAGCTTTGTAACTGCTGTCTGACATGTTAATCATGACAGACTTCAGCATAAACAGTCTTCCCTTGGACAAAGAGAAGACTACGCTATAGCTGAAGTAGCCTTTTCAGAATTATTGATTTGGAGCAGAGCCTCTTCGGGTCAACAGATCTTAGAGTATAAATCACATTATCTGTGGGCGAAGAAGTACCTTACCCATAATATTTATCATTTCCCTGCTCTGAACAAAATCCTTATTCATTCAGAGGTTTTGGGTTCTACAAAGCTGTTCCTTCTGGCAACATCTTGTACTTCTAGGTACACCAGAAAGGGTGGAGGCAAAATATAGGAAAATTAAATAACATATTTTTTCCTCTCTTGCTGTTACCTATTTACAGGAAAGCCTGTGCTTTTATATTCTAATCCAGGACTGTGTGGCTTTCTAGTTAGTTCCCTCCAGCAGCCTTCACCAAGTGGCTTTTAATAAACATCACTGTCCACAGTACAATTTGTTCAGACTACATTAATTATGCTACATATCAACACTTCCTACAGCATCTGCCAATGGATTTTAAAATTAGTTTTTTTCTGGAATTGTGTCTTTGATCGTTTCATCATCAGTCTGACAGTTACGGTTTTCTACTCAAGGTCTTTATATGCTTTTGAATGCATGCTACTGGGGTGTACCATGCCAGAGCACAGCATGTTATTCTTATTCCTGCCATGTCTTGTGTCCCATTTTTAAGAATATTTCATTTAGTGTGGAAAACTAAAGTTTGATTGGTCTTGTACATGTCTACCTTTTTTCATTGCTACCTAGAGGATACTTTAGTGAAAATTGTTTTGTTCTTGATAGTATAACCACCACTTCTTTTGCTCAACTCTAAAGTTCTGTTAAGGATGTTATGAGAGCTTGTCTCACATATGCCACAGTCAGTAGATCCCTCAAATACTAGCAGAATCTCCTAGTTCATTAACTGGACTTCCTTGCTGGGCATCAACTCTGTCCATGGCTAGACCCCAAGCCCCCTGCCTATCCCCTGACTCAGACCTTGTGTCTTTATAGATACAGGTCTCTTTCTACTCACTGGCTACTCCAGTTTGTACCTTGCTAGCAAATTACACATGTGCACACATGCATACAGCGTTAAGTTCACTAGGAAAACAATAGATACACCGTGATTCCTCCAGTTGCTAGTTCCTGGACCTGCAGGCCTTGAGAGTCAGTATCTTTTGCAGTTGCTGGCACTTAGACCTTGCAGCAGTATCACACATAGGACAGAGGGTGAATTACACAAAAAAGTAGTTAAGAAAAGGATTTAGTAAGAAGGAAAAGATGTGATCCAAGTGCAGGGTGTGATCAGAGAAGCATACCCACCAGCAGTCTGTTTAAATGCAACTTACCCATTTTTGATTCCCCCCACTCCCTGCCTCCATTGTCTGATGTTTGTTCCCCCCCATCCTTCCCTTTCTCTGCCTTTGTCCCCCTTCTAGATTTCCCATAAATGATACAAAATCCCACAAATGCCTTTTGATATCCCATCCACAAGCACCCTCAGAAATACCATTATACATATGATAATCACACATTTCCCCTTTCTTATCAATGACAAAATTCATATTGAATCTGTTCAAGGCTGTGTGTAGTTCCTTTAATGGCACTAGTTCCTGTAGTGACCAAAGACAACTTATTGTCCCTGTTATCACCTGCTCATTAATGTTTATTTTTGTGTAATCTACCACTTTCCTTGGGTTTTGATGTTTATTTTATACTGAATAGTCTTTAACCAAATAAAGTAGTGAACCAGCTGCCTTCCCATCCCACCCTTCCTTATACTACCCCTCCTGCTCAGATCAGAGTGCATTACCTGCTTCCTCTCCAAATAACCACAGCAGGCATGGTTGTGAACGGAGAGCTGCTGGCTGCTCGTTGAAAACCCCAGCAAGGTGATACAGCAGCCATTGCCCCCAGCATACAGCTGCCTCTTCTCATGTTTGTTCACAAGAGTTCCTCAGATGTTAGTTCTGCCTGTTTCATGATTTTAGAGGCTGATATTCTGCTTAATACCTTCCTTAACCCCCTCACCAGTTCCAAATGATCATACACATAGTTGCATCCTCAGTTGTTACCCCACAGGGCACTTCCAAGCATCTAGAGTACCACTGGTGATCTGTTTCTCAGGTTAAATTTTGTGTGCAATAGAGGATTTCAAGACCTGAATCTTCTGCTATACCACAGATTTTGGAGAAAGAGAGAGAGAGAGAAGCGATTCCTTTTACCAGTAGGCATTATAAGCTCTGTAAAGGGTCTTGGTTTGATGCAGATTAGTCTTTGTGAACTGAACAGTTAGCAATTACACCTGGAGGACAGGTTTACTAAATTAATTCTGGAAGTGCAACGCAGTTTATTTTAATATGATTACAAGAATGGATCTCCTAAAGTAGTATTATTTTAAAATGTTTTAAGAGCCTTTGTTGTGATTTTTAATTAAAAATGCAATCTCAGCTTTTACCTGATAAGCAAATGCGTCTTGCAGAGGACTGGAAATTACTAAGTTATTGTCGGTAAAATCACCTTTTATGTGCTTCTCTGTTTGAAAAGTAAAAGGGCAAAATCCTTTCATGTAATTGTTGCAATAATATTTTAGTGTTTTTAGCCTTAACAGCACATTTCTTTAAAAACTGGTGATGGGACAATATACAAGTGAAACTAAATATTTCATTAAATGGATAGTAATGGATTAATAAAGTAAGTGAGGGATTGTATTGCTTGGTAATACAGATCTGAGCTGCCTGTGATCCTGCCGTAATTTTACAAGTAATTGTGTTGCAAATATGCACTGTATTTTATCTGAAGACAAAGGGATGTCCCCGCACCTCAGCATGAATACATAACTCCTGTTAGCACAAGGCATAGGATATGTTGTATTCTCCAAAAGTATGCAATAAAACTTGCTATTTGGTTTTCTCTGAATTCAGAAAACTTTCATATCTTAAAAGCAAAGATGGATGGCCTTTATCTTGCTATTTCATTCCAGTGGTCTAGGCCAATTCTTGCCTGCTCAGTAGCAGTTAAAGGCTTTGATACATGAACGAACTACCAAGTATCAGCTGCTCTATATACTAACAGAAACTCATTTAGAACTAAGATGGTTCAGACTGCCACCTGAACACATGCACAGCTTAAACATGATAACTTGTTCGCGTGTTAAAGACTTTGTTTGAAGCCTCTGCTCAGGCCTTCTGTTGGCTGCAGTGGAGCAACAGTGAGTGGTGGTTCATCAGTCCTCAGACTGATGAAGACCTTTAAACTGTTTCTGTATTGGCAAATACCTGATTCTTACCCAAAAAGGCTTTCTCATTGCTGGAACAAATAATAGAAGTGGACATGCTTTATTTAGATGTAGAGGTGTGAACTAGGGGGGTGTTGAAAGTTTTTTGAATGTTCTGAGTGTAACACACATGCCAGGATAATTTGCTATAGCTTGTTCACTGCTGTGTTTTTACTGGGGAGTACTTGTTTTCTGTAAGAGCACTGAATTGTAGATTCTTGCCTACAATGATGCCTGCCACAAGGTGTGCCTGTCATATAAACAGGTGATAGAGTTTCTCATCCTTGAAGACTAGCCAGCTTTCTTGATGAAGGGGTGCAGGATTTAAACTAGCATAGGTTATGAGAAGAGTGAACAGTAGGAAAGGAAGAAAAGAACTTAAATATTATGAAATTACAAGCATTAAGTATTTTAACTTCACTATAGATTAAATCCTTTTCTGTACAAACAGCCTTCGTAACCTTTCCCAGCCCTGTGTGCTTTCTTCCACTGTGTTCTGTCTTGAAACCTCTGCAAGAGCTCTGCATCTTTCTGTGAACATCTGCATCCTAAAATTACAGTTGTTCCCAGACTGTGAGGTTTTTGCTTCACATTCTCATCCACAAACTCCCAGCAGGCTGAAACCGGCAGAAAAGCCTGAAAGCGTTTGAATGTCTTTCTATGGGCCTTTTAAACTAGCTTTAAATATTGCATCTTTAAAAGCCTCACACAATGTGAGAAAGAACATGGCATTGAGTAACTGGGAGGGAGAAAATGAGCTAGGTTTTGTGCAACCTTGAAGCAGGCCTGTGCTTGTGAAGAGCTGGGCACGTAATCCTGACCGGTGTCTCATTGAAGTCGGGGAAGTATGTTCATGAAAGTGCAGGTTCTTTGCTGAGTTGTCGTGTCAACTCAATCAGTAGTTAATTGCGGTCATTTGAGTGGAAAAAGTCTAGTGTTCGATGACCCGATAATTGTTGTATTAAATTATGTATTGGTCAGGACGATTAAAACCATATAACCAGACTGAAACTGTGCTGTGGCATCCCTGTCCATGGCAGGGGAATTGGAATTAGATGATCTTTTAGGTCCCTTCCAATTCAAACCATTCTATGATTCTGCTTAGATTGCAATATAATGTGCAAGTTTTTGAAAGATGCTAAGCTGCTATACAGTAGGGTTAGGTAATTTGGGGGTGTGCAAGCAGTTTTCCTCAATAAGAAGATGCCAGATACTACATAAGAGTACGAATGTAATGTGTGTAGCTATTTATGCAATA
>NW_020935593.1:0-535 GCF_003984885.1 Neopelma chrysocephalum
GGTGTGGGGCTGTTGGGTGTAACCCTGCCCAGCAGAGCCTCCTGGGCCGTGCTGCTGCAGCAGGGAGTTGTAAGGGATGAGCTCCCTTGGGATGCTCCATCCCTCTTGCCAGGAATTCCCACTCCTGGAAGAAGCAAAACACCAGTTTTGCTCATCAAAACACCGCCCATCAAAGTTTCTGAGCCATGATTTACACCACACACAGAGCCAAGGATGGGGAGGCAACACCCGGGGGCATCACAGGACCAGTCCCCAGCCAAACCCGTGAAAAAATAGACACCAAGGCGCAGAAAATGATGGATGCAGGGAGCAGAACACCCCAAGACATGCAAGTTGGGTGTAACTTTGCCCAGCAGAGCCTCCTGGGCTGTGCTACATCAGGGAGCTGTGGGATGAGGTCCCCTGGGATGACCAAGAGGATGCTCCATCCCCCTGCCAGGAATTCCCGCTCCTGGCAGCAGCAAAACACCACTTTTGCTCATCAAAGCTTCTGAGCCATGATTTACACCACACACAGAGCCAAGGATGGGGAGAC
>NW_020935594.1:0-356 GCF_003984885.1 Neopelma chrysocephalum
TGGGGCTGTTGGGTGTAACCCTGCCCAGCAGAGCCTCCTGGGCTGTGTTGCTGCAGCAGGGATGACCAAGAGGATGCTCCATCCCTCTTGCCAGGAATTCCCACTCCTGGAAGCAGCAAAACACCAGTTTTGCTCGTGCCTCATCCCCCTCCCGCTCAGCAAAGCTTCTGAGTGATGATTTACACCACACACAAAGCCAAGGATGGGGAGGCAACACCCGGGGGCATCACAGGACCAGTCCCCTGCCAAACCCGTGAAAAAACAGACACCAAGGCGCAGAAAATGATGGATGCAGGGAGCAAAACACCTCAAGACATGAAGGTGTGGGGCTGTTGGGTGTAACCCTGCCCAGCAGA
>NW_020935595.1:0-531 GCF_003984885.1 Neopelma chrysocephalum
TGGGGCTGTTGGGTGTAACCCTGCCCAGCAGAGCCTCCTGGGCTGTGCTGCTGCAGCAGGGAGCTGGGAGGGATGAGCTCCCTTGGGATGCTCCATCCCTCTTGCCAGGAATTCCCGCTCCTGGCAGCAGCAAAACACCAGTTTTGCTCATCAAAACACCGCTCATCAAAGCTTCTGAGCCATGATTTACACCACACACAGAGCCAAGGATGGGGAGACAACACCCAGGGGCATCACAGGACCAGTCCCCAACCAAACCCGTGAAAAAATAGACACCAAGGCGCAGAAAATGATGGATGCAGGGAGCAGAACACCCCAAGACATGAAAGTTGGGTGTAACCCTGCCCAGCAGAGCCTCCTGGGCTGTGCTACATCAGGGAGCTGTGGGATGAGGTCCCCTGGGATGACCAAGAGGATGCTCCATCCCCCTGCCAGGAATTCCCGCTCCTGGCAGCAGCAAAACACCAGTTTTACTCATCAAAGTTTCTGAGCCATGATTTACACCACACACAGAGCCAAGGATGGGGAGAC
>NW_020935596.1:0-535 GCF_003984885.1 Neopelma chrysocephalum
GGTGTGGGGCTGTTGGGTGTAACCCTGCCCAGCAGAGCCTCCTGGGCCGTGCTGCTGCAGCAGGGAGTTGTAAGGGATGAGCTCCCTTGGGATGCTCCATCCCTCTTGCCAGGAATTCCCACTCCTGGAAGAAGCAAAACACCAGTTTTGCTCATCAAAACACCGCCCATCAAAGTTTCTGAGCCATGATTTACACCACACACAGAGCCAAGGATGGGGAGGCAACACCCGGGGGCATCACAGGACCAGTCCCCAGCCAAACCCGTGAAAAAATAGACACCAAGGCGCAGAAAATGATGGATGCAGGGAGCAGAACACCCCAAGACATGCAAGTTGGGTGTAACTTTGCCCAGCAGAGCCTCCTGGGCTGTGCTACATCAGGGAGCTGTGGGATGAGGTCCCCTGGGATGACCAAGAGGATGCTCCATCCCCCTGCCAGGAATTCCCGCTCCTGGCAGCAGCAAAACACCACTTTTGCTCATCAAAGCTTCTGAGCCATGATTTACACCACACACAGAGCCAAGGATGGGGAGAC
>NW_020935597.1:0-363 GCF_003984885.1 Neopelma chrysocephalum
GAAGGTGTGGGGCTGTTGGGTGTAACCCTGCCCAGCAGAGCCTCCTGAGCTGTGTTGCTGCAGCAGGGATGACCAAGAGGATGCTCCATCCCTCTTGCCAGGAATTCCCACTCCTGGAAGCAGCAAAACACCAGTTTTGCTCGTGCCTCATCCCCCTCCCGCTCAGCAAAGCTTCTGAGTGATGATTTACACCACACACAAAGCCAAGGATGGGGAGGCAACACCCGGGGGCATCACAGGACCAGTCCCCAACCAAACCCATGAAAAAATAGACACCAAGGTGCAGAAAACGATGGATGCAGGGAGCAGAACACCCCAAGACATGAAGGTGTGGGGCTGTTGGGTGTAACCCTGCCCAGCAGA
>NW_020935598.1:0-371 GCF_003984885.1 Neopelma chrysocephalum
AGCACAGGGATTGTGTCCAGAGGGCTCTGGAATATCCCCAGGGAGGATTTTCCTAAAATCCTGGCAGTGTTATATTTGCATGTGGAATTGGAGTATTACAGGTCTGTTTAGTTCAGTCCCTTTATTTTGTTTTTTTCAGAATATTGGGGAATTTATTTGGAACTAGACTGGTGTAGTAAGATCTGGTGTTAAGGGTATTTATCTTCTGATATCCTGATCCAGAGCTGAGCATGATTTGCTCAGGAGGGAATCTCAAAGTATTCAGGGAGGAGAGGGAAAAGAGAATTTTCCACCTGTCTATGGCAAAACTGAATCCCAGGATGGGTCAGGCTGGAAGGACCCACAGTGTCCCATCTGATCCCACCTCCCTG
>NW_020935599.1:0-379 GCF_003984885.1 Neopelma chrysocephalum
ACCCTCCCCTAAACATGGGAAGATTTACAAGAAAACAGAAGCTTTTAATGTTTTTTTGGGGGAAGAACAGAAGTGAAGCAACAAAAGTAATTTTTCAGGCCATTCTAACTGCAGATTATCCTGGCTCTGCCCTGGAGAAGGGAATTTCTTGTGGAAATATTTCTGTCCCAGGCTGCAATTGGATCCAGCCCTGGATTAAATGATAGACAGGCTCAGGATCAGTTCTTCCCAACTATCTGAGGGCTTCAACCCTCATTAAAATCTCAATAATTCCCCCAGAATCCCAGGATGGGTCAGGCTGGAAGGACCCACAGTGGCTCATCTGGTTCCACCAGGGCCATCCCAGAGCACAGGGATTGTGTCCAGAGGGCTCTGGAAT
>NW_020935600.1:0-374 GCF_003984885.1 Neopelma chrysocephalum
ACCCTCCCCTAAACATGGGAAGATTTACAAGAAAACAGAAGCTTTTAGTTTTTTCTGGTGAAAGAGCAGAAGTGAAGCAACAAATGTAATTTTTCAGGCCATTCTAACTGCAGGTTATCCTTGCTCTGCTGTGGAGAAGGGAATTTGTTGTGGAAATATTTCTGTCCCAGGCTGCAATTGGATCCAGCCCTGGATTAAATGATAGACAGGCTCAGGATCAGTTCTTCCCAACTGTCTGAGGGCTTAAACTCTCATTAGCACCTCAATAACTCCCCCAGAATCCCAGGATGGGTCAGGCTGGAAGGGCCCAGAGTGGCTCATCTGGTGCCAGCAGGGCCATCCCAGAGCACAGGGATTGTGTCCAGAGGGCTCTG
>NW_020935601.1:0-993 GCF_003984885.1 Neopelma chrysocephalum
TCATCTAGGGAACGTGCCACCACGTCCAAGGAAGGTACCACCTCATCCGGGGAAGGTGCCACCACATCCAGGGAAGGTGCCTGCTCTGTCCTGGAAGCCCCAGAGCTGCAGAGCTGTGCCCTGAGCTGGGCACTGCCACACTGCTGTGCCTCTGTGTCCATGTGGAATCACCCCCTGCATCCCAAACTCTGCTCAGCCTCCCCTGACTGATCTCCTGCCCTGCCCCTCTCACCTGCTCTTCCCAAAATTACCGTCTCTATCCCTACCCCCATTCCCAGTCCCATCCCCATCCCTGCCCCCATCCTGGTCGCTGTTCCCGTCCCTGTCACCAGCACTGTCCCCACACCATCCCCACCCCTGTCCCTCCCCGTCTCCCTCCTGGCACCTCCCTCCCTCCCGCCGGCTGCTCCTGCGGGTCTCTGCGACTGAATTCCAGGGTTTTTTGAGGGAGAGACACACCTGATTAATCCCGGAGTGAGCTGTAATCACATGGCAATAACGGCACGACTCGTGCTTATCTGAATGTGTAATCACAGCAATGAATAACATTCCGGGCTCTGCACCTCACTAACGAGCAGCTGCCGGGAGGGGAGAGGCTGCTGGCAGCTCCCGGCAGCACATCCCATCCCTCTGCGGGGCCGGGATCTGCCGTGGGGAGGGAAAACGACCCTCGGCCTGTCAGGACACGGGTGGAGTTATCAACTGGCCCTGATTTTCTCCCAGCCCAGTGGGGACTCCTGATCCAGGGTCGCTGTGATGGCAGTGGGACACTGTGCCATGCTCAGCTCTGTGTGCTCATGGCAGGGCACCATTCCCTGATCCAGGGTCCCTGTGATGGGACAGCCAGTCCCTTACCTGGGTCATCAGTCTGTCCTTACCTGGGCCTTCAGTTTGTCCCTTACCTGGGCCATCAGCTTATCCCTTACCTGGGTCATCAGCCAGTCCCTTACCTGGGCCATCAGCCTGTCCCTTACCTGGGCCATCAGCTTATCC
>NW_020935602.1:0-935 GCF_003984885.1 Neopelma chrysocephalum
TCATCTAGGGAACGTGCCACCACGTCCAAGGAAGGTACCACCTCATCTGGGGAAGGTGCCACCACATCCAGGGAAGGTGCCTGCTCTGTCCTGGAAGCCCCAGAGCTGCAGAGCTGTGCCCTGAGCTGGGCACTGCCACACTGCTGTGCCTCTGTGTCCATGTGGAATCACCCCCTGCATCCCAAACTCTGCTCAACCTCCCCTGACTGATCTCCTGCCCTGCCCCTCTCACCTGCTCTTCCCAAAATTACCGTCTCTATCCCTACCCCCATTCCCAGTCCCATCCCCATCCCTGCCCCCATCCTGGTCGCTGTTCCCGTCCCTGTCACCAGCACTGTCCCCACACCATCCCCACCCCTGTCCCTCCCTGTCTCCCTCCTAGCACCTCCCTCCCTCCTGCCGGCTGCTCCTGTGGGTCTCTGCGACTGAATTCCAGGTTTTTTTGAGGGAGAGACACACCTGATTAATCCCGGAGTGAGCTGTAATCACATGGCAATAACGGCACGACTCGTGCTTATCTGAATGTGTAATCACAGCAATGAATAACATTCCGGGCTCTGCACCTCACTAACGAGCAGCTGCCGGGAGGGGAGAGGCTGCTGGCAGCTCCCGGCAGCACATCCCATCCCTCTGCGGGGCCGGGATCTGCTGTGGGGAGGGAAAACGACCCTCAGCCTGCCAGGACACGGGTGGAGTTATCAACTGGCCCTGATTTTCTCCCAGCCCAGTGGGGACTCCTGATCCAGGGTCCCTGTGATGGGACAGCCAGTCCCTTACCTGGGTCATCAGTCTGTCCTTACCTGGGTCATCAGTCTGTCCTTACCTGGGCCTTCAGTTTGTCCCTTACCTGGGCCATCAGCTTGTCCCTTACCTGGGCCATCAGCCTGTCCTTACCTGGGCCATCAGCCTGTCCCTTACCTGGGCCATCAGCCTGT
>NW_020935603.1:0-483 GCF_003984885.1 Neopelma chrysocephalum
TCCCTCCCTTTTCTCCCCAATCCCTCCCTGGAAGTTTTATCCCCAATTCCTCCTTTCTTCCCACAATTCCTTCCCGGCACTTTTCCCCAGTCCTTTCCTTTTCTCCCCAATCCCTCCCTCGCAATTTTCTTCCCAGTCCTTCCCTTTTCTCACCAGTCCCTCCCTGGATGTTTTCTCCCAAATCTCTCCCTGGCAGCTTTATTCCCAATCCCTCCCTGGAAGTTTTATCCCCAGTCCCTCCTTTTTTTCCCCCAATTCCTTCCCAGCACTTTCTTCCCCAATCCCTTCCTTTTCTCTTCAATCCTTCCCTTTTCTTCCCAATCTCTCCCTTTTCTCCCCAGTCTCTCCCTGGCAGCTTTCTCCCCCATCCCTCCCTTTTCTCCCCAATCCCTTCCTGGCATTTTCCTTCCCAATCTCTCCCTTTTCTCCCCAGTCTCTCCCTGACATTTTTCTCCCCCATCCCTCCCTTTTCTCCCCAGTCCC
>NW_020935604.1:0-359 GCF_003984885.1 Neopelma chrysocephalum
CCTTTTCTCCCCAATCCCTCCCTGGAAGTTTTATCCCCAATCCCTCCTTTCTCCCCACAATTCCTTCCCGGTACTTTTCCCCAATCCTTTCCTTTTCTCCCCAGTCCCTCCCTCGCAATTTTCTTCCCAATCCTTCCCTTTTCTCACCAGTCCCTCCCTTGATGTTTTCTCCCAAATCTCTACCTGGCAGCTTTATTCCCAATCCCTCCCCAACAGTTTTCTCCCCAGTACCTCCTTTTTTTCCCCAATTCCTTCCCAGCACTTTCCTCCCCAATCCCTTCCTTTTCTCTTCAATTCTTCCCTTTTCTCCCCAATCCCTCCCTGACATTTTTCTCCCCCATCCCTCCCTTTTCTCCCCA
>NW_020935605.1:0-642 GCF_003984885.1 Neopelma chrysocephalum
TTTCCAACCTTCAGGATTCAGTGATTCCATGATTCTGAGTTCCCTGCACTGTGCTGGGGGCTCTGACCAGCCAGGCTGCACAGGAACTCTGCCAAAAGGAGCTCCTGCCCCAAAGCTGGGCCTTGAGCTTCCCCCAGCAGCTTCTTCCTCCCGATTCCAGCTGGTTTCTCACTCATTTTTGCAGAGGGGTGGCCCAGATGAATCAGTGAGATCCGTCCCAGGAAAACACAGCGTTTCCCAGGAGCACAAATCACCCAATCTCAGCAGTAAATCCGTGCCCAGGACCAGTGCTGGGTCCTCAGCACGAGGCAAGGGCAGATGTGACACTGTGTGTGGCACCAGAGAGCCCCTCTCCAGGCCAACAGAGCTGCCCTGGGGGTGCCCATCCCACAGCTCCCTTGGGAACCTGCCTGCCCAGGGATCAGTGTCCACCCAGGCACGGGGCCAAGCCTGGAGCCAACCCCACACACAGGGGATCATCTCACACCCAGCAAACAGGCAGGAGGCACCTCGGACTTCCAGGGATGTTCCCCAAGTGCTGGATGCAGAGAGCAGCCCCTGGATTGAGCTCTGGCCAGAAAATGCCCAAATCATAATGGAAACCAAGGAGAAATCCAACATCCTTGGGATGGAAACCAAGGA
>NW_020935606.1:0-702 GCF_003984885.1 Neopelma chrysocephalum
TTTCCAACCTTCAGGATTCAGTGATTCCATGATTCTGAGTTCCCTGCTCTGTGCTGGGGGCTCTGACCAGCCAGGCTGCACAGGAACTCTGCCAAAAGGAGCTCCTGCCCCAAAGCTGGGCCTTGAGCTTCCCCCCAGCAGCTTCTTTCTCCCGATTCCAGCTGGTTTCTCACTCATTTTTGCAGAGGGGTGGCCCAGATGAATCAGTGAGATCCATCCCAGGAAAACACAGCGTTTCCCAGGAGCACAAATCACCCAATCTCAGCAGTAAATCCGTGCCCAGGACCAGTGCTGGGTCCTCAGCACGAGGCAAGGGCAGATGTGACACTGTGTGTGGCACCAGAGAGCCCCTCTCCAGGCCAACAGAGCTGCCCTGGGGGTGCCCATCCCACAGCTCCCTTGGGAACCTGCCTGCCCAGGGATCAGTGTCCACCCAGGCACGGGGCCAAGCCTGGAGCCAACCCCACACACAGGGGATCATCCCACACCCAGCAAACAGGCAGGAGGCACCTCGGACTTCCAGGGATGTTCCCCAAGTGCTGGATGCAGAGAGCAGCCCCTGGATTGAGCTCTGGCCAGAAAATGCCCAAATCATAGTGGAAACCAAGGAGAAATCCAACATCCTTGGGATGGAAACCAAGAAGAAATCTGACACCCTTGGGATGGAAACCAAGGAGAGATCCAACATCCTTGGGATGGAAA
>NW_020935607.1:0-479 GCF_003984885.1 Neopelma chrysocephalum
TTGGGTGATTTTTGGGTGGTTTTGGGTGATTTTTGAGTGGTTTTGGGTGGGTTTTGAGTGGTTTTGGGTGGGATTTGAGTGGTTTTAGGTGGGTTTGGGTGGGATTTCTGGGATTTTTGGGTGATTTTTGGGTGGTTTTGGGGTCTCACGTTCAGGTACTGTCTGTTGGAGAAGATCTTCCCACAACCCTCGAAGTCACAGAGGAGAATCTCCCGCTTCGCCGCCTTCCTGGAAAACCCAAAAAACCGGGAAAACCCTTCCCAGGGCAGGGCTGGAAAACCTTTGGGACTCACCTCTGGCTCCCTTTTCCACCCTCCTCGCCCCTTTTCCCTCTTTTCCTTCCCCCCCTTGGAGCTGCTCCCTCTTTTTTTCCCTCCCTGGAGCTGCTCCTGGTCCTTCCCATGGATTGGGAAGATCCCTGGGAGCTCCTGGATCCCATTTTTCCCATTTTTTTTGGGTACCTGATCCTTTTGGGGCCG
>NW_020935608.1:0-602 GCF_003984885.1 Neopelma chrysocephalum
GTTTTGGGTGGGATTTGAGTGGGTTTAGGTGGGATTTGGGTGGTTTTGGGTGGGATTTGGTTGATTTTTGGTGGTTTTGGGTGATTTTTGAGTGGTTTTGGGTGGGATTTGGTTGATTTTTGGTGATTTTGGGTGGAATTTGAGTGGTTTTGGGTGGGATTTGGGTGGTTTCGGGTGGGATTTGGGTGGTTTCGGGTGGGTTTTGAGCTGTTTTGGGCAGATTTGGGTGGGTTTTGAGTGGTTTTAGGTGGGTTTTGAGTGGTTTTGGGTGATTTTTGGGTGGTTTTGGGGTCTCACGTTCAGGTACTGTCTGTTGGAGAAGATCTTCCCACAACCCTCGAAGTCACAGAGGAGGATCTCCCGCTTCGCCGCCTTCCTGGAAAACCCAAAAAACCGGGAAAACCCTTCCCAGGGCAGGGCTGGAAAACCTTTGGGACACTCCTCTGGCTCCCTTTTCCACCCTCCTCACCCCTTTTCCCTCTTTTCCTTCCCCCCTTGGAGCTGCTCCCTCTTTTTTTCCCTCCCTGGAGCTGCTCCTGGTCCTTCCCATGGATTGGGAAGATCCCTGGGAGCTCCTGAATCCCATTTTTCCCATTTTTTTT
>NW_020935609.1:0-479 GCF_003984885.1 Neopelma chrysocephalum
TTGGGTGATTTTTGGGTGGTTTTGGGTGATTTTTGAGTGGTTTTGGGTGGGTTTTGAGTGGTTTTGGGTGGGATTTGAGTGGTTTTAGGTGGGTTTGGGTGGGATTTCTGGGATTTTTGGGTGATTTTTGGGTGGTTTTGGGGTCTCACGTTCAGGTACTGTCTGTTGGAGAAGATCTTCCCACAACCCTCGAAGTCACAGAGGAGAATCTCCCGCTTCGCCGCCTTCCTGGAAAACCCAAAAAACCGGGAAAACCCTTCCCAGGGCAGGGCTGGAAAACCTTTGGGACTCACCTCTGGCTCCCTTTTCCACCCTCCTCGCCCCTTTTCCCTCTTTTCCTTCCCCCCCTTGGAGCTGCTCCCTCTTTTTTTCCCTCCCTGGAGCTGCTCCTGGTCCTTCCCATGGATTGGGAAGATCCCTGGGAGCTCCTGGATCCCATTTTTCCCATTTTTTTTGGGTACCTGATCCTTTTGGGGCCG
>NW_020935610.1:0-602 GCF_003984885.1 Neopelma chrysocephalum
GTTTTGGGTGGGATTTGAGTGGGTTTAGGTGGGATTTGGGTGGTTTTGGGTGGGATTTGGTTGATTTTTGGTGGTTTTGGGTGATTTTTGAGTGGTTTTGGGTGGGATTTGGTTGATTTTTGGTGATTTTGGGTGGAATTTGAGTGGTTTTGGGTGGGATTTGGGTGGTTTCGGGTGGGATTTGGGTGGTTTCGGGTGGGTTTTGAGCTGTTTTGGGCAGATTTGGGTGGGTTTTGAGTGGTTTTAGGTGGGTTTTGAGTGGTTTTGGGTGATTTTTGGGTGGTTTTGGGGTCTCACGTTCAGGTACTGTCTGTTGGAGAAGATCTTCCCACAACCCTCGAAGTCACAGAGGAGGATCTCCCGCTTCGCCGCCTTCCTGGAAAACCCAAAAAACCGGGAAAACCCTTCCCAGGGCAGGGCTGGAAAACCTTTGGGACACTCCTCTGGCTCCCTTTTCCACCCTCCTCACCCCTTTTCCCTCTTTTCCTTCCCCCCTTGGAGCTGCTCCCTCTTTTTTTCCCTCCCTGGAGCTGCTCCTGGTCCTTCCCATGGATTGGGAAGATCCCTGGGAGCTCCTGAATCCCATTTTTCCCATTTTTTTT
>NW_020935611.1:0-951 GCF_003984885.1 Neopelma chrysocephalum
GGGGGGGGAAAAGGAGCTGGGATCCCTCTGGAATGCCCCGGGATCCCTCTGGAATGCCCTGGGATCCCCCTGGAACATCCCCCTCACCACTGTGCAGCTTCTGGTGCTCCTTGAGGTGCTTCTTGAAGTTGAAGGATTTGCCGCAGGAGGGCTCGGGGCAGGTGAAGGTTTTCTGGTGCACGTGTTGGTACTTCTGGTGGTGCTGCAGGAGAAAAACCCCCCTCAGATCCCAAATCCCGGACCCAGGAATGCCCAGGGGGGTTTGGGTGGATTTTGGGTGGTTTTGGGTGATTTTGAGTGGTTTTGGGTGGGTTTTGGGTGGTTTTGGGTGGTTTTGGGCTCGGGGCAGGTGAAGGTTTTCTGGTGCACGTGCTGGTACCTCTGGTGGTGCTGCAGGATAAAAACCCCCCTCAGATCCCAAATCCCGGCAGGAAAAACCCCCTCAGATCCCAAATCCCGGACCCAGGAATGCCTGGGGTGGGTTTGGGGTGGATTTTGGGGGGTTTTGGGTGGGTTTGGGGTGGTTTTGGGCAGGTTTTGGGTGGTTCTGGGTGGGGTTTGGGTGGTTTTGGATGGATTTTGAGTGGGTTTGGGGCAGGTTTTGGGTGGTTTTTGGTGGGGTTTAGGTGGTTTTGGGCAGGTTTTGGGTGGGGCTTGGGTAGTTTTGGGTGGGGTTTAGGTAGTTTTTGGCAGTTTTTGGGAGATTTTGGGCAGGTTTGAGTGGGGCTTGGGTGGGTTTGGGCAGGTTTTGGGCAGGTTTTGAGTGGTTTGGGGCAGGTTTTGGGTGGTTTTGGCAGTTTTGGGGCGGTTTTGGGCAAGTTTGGGTGGGTTTGGGTGACTTTTGGGCAGGTTTTGGTTGATTTTTGGTAGTTTGGGGCTGGGTTTGGGTGGTTTTGGGTGTGGATTTTGGGTGGTTTTGGGTGATTTTTGAGTGGTTTTGGGCAGGGTTTG
>NW_020935612.1:0-321 GCF_003984885.1 Neopelma chrysocephalum
TTTTTTTTGGGTACCTGATCCTTTTGGGGCCGATCTGAGCCTCCTCCTCGTCCTTTCCCTGCGTCCTCCTCTGGCAGCTGCAACGGGAAAAAAAACCTGGATGAGCCCAGCTTGGATTCCCAGCAGGAAATCCCAAGGAAATCCCACTTTAAATCCACCAATTCCCTGTTTTTCCCTCCCATTTTTCCCCCTCCCTTGGGAGCAGGAGGCGCTGGAACAAACACACGGCTCAGGAGGCAAAAAAAGGGGGAATAAATCCTTTATTTGCTCCCCAAAAAAAATCCATTCCCGAGCTTTGGGTGCAATTCCAGGATGTTGATC
>NW_020935613.1:0-710 GCF_003984885.1 Neopelma chrysocephalum
GGGGGGGGAAAAGGAGCTGGGATCCCTCTGGAATGCCCCGGGATCCCCCTGGAATTGCCCCCTCACCGCTGTGCAGCTTCTGGTGCTCCTTGAGGTGCTTCTTGAAGTTGAAGGATTTGCCGCAGGAGGGCTCGGGGCAGGTGAAGGTTTTCTGGTGCACGTGCTGGTACTTCTGGTGGTGCTGCAGGAGAAAAACCCCCCTCAGATCCCAAATCCCGGACCCAGGAATGCCTGGGGTGGGTTTGGGGTGGATTTTGGGTGGGTTTGGGTGGGTTTTAGGTGGTTTTGGGCAGGTTTTGGGTGGTTCTGGGTGGGTTTTGGGTGGTTTTGGATGGATTTTGAGTGGGTTTGGGGCAGGTTTTGGGTGGTTTTTGGTGGGGTTTAGGTGGTTTTGGGCAGGTTTTGGGTGGGGCTTGGGTAGTTTTGGGTGGGGTTTAGGTAGTTTTTGGCAGTTTTTGGGAGATTTTGGGCAGGTTTGAGTGGGGCTTGGGTGGGTTTGGGCAGGTTTTGGGCAGGTTTTGAGTGGTTTGGGGCAGGTTTTGGGTGGTTTTGGCAGTTTTGGGGCGGTTTTGGGCAAGTTTGGGTGGGTTTGGGTGACTTTTGGGCAGGTTTTGGTTGATTTTTGGTAGTTTGGGGCTGGGTTTGGGTGGTTTTGGGTGTGGATTTTGGGTGGTTTTGGGTGATTTTTGAGTGGTTTTGGGCAGGGTTTG
>NW_020935614.1:0-320 GCF_003984885.1 Neopelma chrysocephalum
TTTTTTTTGGGTACCTGATCCTTTTGGGGCCGATCTGAGCCTCCTCCTCGTCCTTTCCCTGCGTCCTCCTCCGGCAGCTGCAACGGGAAAAAAAACCTGGATGAGCCCAGCTTGGATTCCCACCAGGGAATCCCAAGGAAATCCCACTTTAAATCCACCAATTCCCTGTTTTTCCCTCCCATTTTTCCCCCTCCCTTGGGAGCAGGAGGCGCTGGAACAAACACACGGCTCAGGAGGCAAAAAAAGGGGGAATAAATCCTTTATTTGCTCCCCAAAAAAATCCATTCCCGAGCTTTGGGTGCAATTCCAGGATGTTGATC
>NW_020935615.1:0-415 GCF_003984885.1 Neopelma chrysocephalum
CCAGGAAAAGGGGAGATTGGAAACCTGGTGGGATTCCCTGGGAATCCATGGAGTGGATGTTCTTTCTTAGGTACCAAAAACATGGATGTGACTCCACTTGTGGGGGTGTTATTGCTGCCCTTTGCATCCCAGGTGGGATCCGAGGGGTGGGTGATGTTCCTGCTCTTCCTCCAGCCTGGAAATGCCGTGGGAATGAGCCAGGAAAAGGGGAGATTGGAAACATGGGATTCTCTGGGAATCCATGGAGTGGATGTTCTTTCTTAGGTACCAAAACCATGGATGTGACTCCACTTGCCGGGGTGTTGTTGCTGCCCTTTGAATCCCAGATGGGATCCAAGGGGTGGGTGATGTTCCTGCTCTTCCTCCAGCCTGGAAATGCTCTGGGAATGAGCCAGGAAAAGGGGAGATTGGAAAC
>NW_020935616.1:0-953 GCF_003984885.1 Neopelma chrysocephalum
TTTTGTTGCTCTCAGGGCTGTGAAATGATATAAAAACCACATTTCTATGTGACAACTGTGGCTTTAGATCCCCCCAGCCCGGGCAGTTCCAACTTCCAGGGGCAAAGATTCCCTCCTGGATCGGGATCTGCCACCACTTGCCGGGGTGTTATTGCTGCTCTTTGCATCCCAGATGGGATCCAAGGGTTGGGTGATGTTCCTGCTCTTCCTCCAGCCTGGAAATGCTGTGGGAATGAGCCAGGAAAAGGGGAGATTGGAAACATGGGATTCTCCGGGAATCCAGGGAGTGGATGTTCCTTCTTGGGTGCCAAAAACACGGATCTGACTCCACTTGCTGGGGTGTTATTGCTGCTTTTTGCATCCCAGATGGGATCTGAGGGGTTGGGTGACATTCCTGCTTTTCCTCCAGCCTGGAAACGCTGTGGGAATGAGCCAGGAAAAGGGGAGATTGGAAACATGGGATTCTCTGGGAATCCATGGATTGGATGTTCTTTCTTAGGTGCCAAAAACATGGATGTGACTCCACTTCCTGGGGGTGTTATTGCTGCTCTTTGCATCCCAGGTGGGATCCGAGGGGTTGGGTGATGTTCCTGCTCTTCCTCCAGCCTGAAAATGCCGAGGGAATGAGCCAGGAAAAGGGGAGATTGGAAACGTGGGATTCTCTGGGAATCCAGGGAGTGGATGTTCTTTCTTAGGTACCAAAAGCATGGATCTGACTCCACTTGCCGGGGTGTTATTGCTGCCCTTTGCATCCCAGATGTTCCTGCTCTTTTTCCAGCCTGGAAATGCTCTGGGAATGAGCCAGGAAAAGGAGAGATTTGAAACCTGGTGGGATTCTCCCTGGGAATCCAGGGAGTGGATGTTCCTTCTTAGGTACCAAAAACATGGATCTGACTCTGCTTGCCAGGGGTGTTATTGCTGCTCTTTGCATCCCAGATGTTCCTGCTCTTTTT
>NW_020935617.1:0-543 GCF_003984885.1 Neopelma chrysocephalum
CCTGGAAATGCTCTGGGAATGAGCCAGGAAAAGGGGAGATTGGAAACATGGGATTCTCTGGGAATCCATGGAGTGGATGTTCTTTCTTAGGTACCAAAACCATGGATGTGACTCCACTTGCCGGGGTGTTATTGCTGCCCTTTGCATCCCAGATGTTCCTGCTCTTTTTCCAGCCTGGAAATGCTCTGGGAATGAGCCAGGAAAAGGGGAGATTGGAAACCTGGGGGGATTCCCTGGGAATCCCCAGAGTGGATGTTCTTTCTTAGGTACCAAAAACATGGATCTGATTCCGCTTGCCGGGGTGTTATTGCTGCCCTTTGCATCCCAGGTGGGATCCGAGGGGTGGGTGATGTTCCTGCTCCTCCTCCAGCCTGGAAATGCCGTGGGAATGAGCCAGGAAAAGGGGAGATTGGAAACCTGGTGAGATTCCCCGGGAATCCAGGGAGTGGATGTTCTTTCTTAGGTGCCAAAAACATGGATGTGACTCCACTTGCCGGGGGTGTTATTGCTGCTCTTTGCATCCCAGATGTTCCTGCTCTTTTT
>NW_020935618.1:0-480 GCF_003984885.1 Neopelma chrysocephalum
TTTTGTTGCTCTCAGGGCTGTGAAATGATATAAAAACCACATTTCTAGGTGACAACTGTGGCTTTAGATCCCCCCAGCCCGGACAGTTCCAACTTCCACGGGCAAAGATTCCCTCCTGGATCAGGATCTGACTCCACTTGCTGGGGGTGTTATTGCTGCTCTTTACATCCCAGGTGGGATCCAAGGGTTGGGTGATGTTCCTGCTCTTCCTCCAGCCTGGAAATGCCGTGGGAATGAGCCAGGAAAAGGGGAGATTTGAAACGTGGGATTCCCTGGGAATCCCCAGAGTGGATGTTCTTTCTTAGGTACCAAAAACGTGGATGTGACTCCACTTGTGGGGGTGTTATTGCTGCCCTTTGAATCCCAGATGGGATCCGAGGGGTTGGGTGATGTTCCTGCTCTTCCTCCAGCCTGGAAATGCTGTGGGAACGAGCCAGGAAAAGGGGAGATTGGAAACCTGGTGGGATTCCCTGGGAATCC
>NW_020935619.1:0-356 GCF_003984885.1 Neopelma chrysocephalum
GGAATCCAGAGAGTGGATGTTCCTTCTTAGGTGCCAAAAACATGGATCTGACTCCACTTGTCGGGGTGTTATTGCTGCCCTTTGCATCCCAGATGTTCCTGCTCTTCCTCCAGCCTGGAAATGCCGTGGGAATGAGCCAGGAAAAGGGAAGATTGGAAACCTGGTGGGATTCCCTGGGAATCCAGGGAGTGGATGTTCTTTCTTAGTTGCCAAAAACATGGATCTGACTCCACATGCTGGGGTGTTGTTGCTGCTCTTTGCATCCCAGATGTTCCTGCTCTTCCTCCAGCCTGGAAATGCCGCGGGAACGAGCCAGGAAAAGGGGAGATTGGAAACCTGGTGAGATTCCCCGGGAA
>NW_020935620.1:0-420 GCF_003984885.1 Neopelma chrysocephalum
ACCTGGGGTGGTGGAAGGTGTCAGGGTTGGAATGGGATGAGCTTTAAGGTCCCTTCCCACCCAAACCATTCCAGGATTTTTGGGTTCAGTTCTAGAAGTGACTCCTTATCTCTGGAACATCTGCAAAGGGAATGGGCAGGAAAAAGCCTGGGCGGGATAAAACCCCTCATCAGGAAAAGGACCCGGGATTGTGGATTAACATCAAATACTGGGCAGTTGTTTTGTGTCATTTTGAGATCAATAAGACTTTTCCTGGATTATTTGATATTCATTCCAACCTGGTTCACTGTAGGTGAACTTTATATTTGGGATGGTTGTGGACTCCCCATCCCTGGAATTGTTCCAGGCCGGGTTGGATGGGGCTTGGAGCAACCTGGGGTGGTGGAAGGTGTCAGGGTTGGAATGGGATGAGCTTTAAGG
>NW_020935621.1:0-552 GCF_003984885.1 Neopelma chrysocephalum
AAAATCTTGGTTTAGGGAAATAGAAAAAAATCTTGGTTTGTGGAAATAGAAAAAATCTTTGCTTGTGGAAACACAAAAAATCTTTGTGGAAATTGAAAGAATCTTGGCTTGTGGAAATAGAAAATTCTTGGTTTGTGGAAATTATAAAAAAATCTTGGTTTGTGGAAGTAGAAAAAATCATGGTTTGGGGAAATAGAAAAAATCTTTTTGGAAACAGAAAAAATCTTGGTTTGTAGAAATAGAAAAAAGTCTTGATTTGTGGAAATAGAAAAAAATCTTGGTTTGTGGAAGTAGAAAAAAATCTTAGTTTGTGGAAATAGAAAACATCTTGGTTTCTGGAAATAGAAAAAATCTTGGTTTAGGGAAAGGGAAAAATCTTGGTTTGGGGAAATAGAAAAAATCTTGGTTTGTGGAAATAGAGAAAGAAAAGAAAACAAATCTCAGTGTGGAAATACAACAAATCTTGGTTTAGGGAAATAGAAAAAAATCTTTGTGGAAATAGAACAAAATCTTGGTTTAGGGAAATAGAAAAAAATCTTGGTTTGTGGAAAT
>NW_020935622.1:0-409 GCF_003984885.1 Neopelma chrysocephalum
AGCTGGGTGACATCAATCCTCCCTTTAGGATGAGGATTTACAAATCCCAGCCTGGGGATGGGGCTGGGCAGAAAGTGCCATTTTTAACAATATTCCTGTGCCAAACTCACGTTGATCCCAGTGTTCTGCAAATCCTCTCAGATGCCTTTCAGAAAACTGAAACTTTGGCCTAATCCTCTCCCTAAAATGGATTTTTTTCTCCTCTGTTGTATTTATTTGTAAACTTTTGGGGCCAAACATCACACACAGCATGACTCTTTTGAGTAAAGATATCAGACAAAAAGTTTGGGACTGTCTGAGGCAGGGAATGGAGCTCCCTGACCTGTCACATCTGTTCAGTGACAGCACCTCTTATCTGCCTTCAGGGATCTCCTCACTGGATCTCTTCCCAGGAATCTCCTCCCAGGAA
>NW_020935623.1:0-343 GCF_003984885.1 Neopelma chrysocephalum
CTCCCTGACCTGGCACATCTGTTCAGTGACAGCACCTCTTATCTGCCCCCAGGGATCTCCTCCCAGGAATCTCCTCCCAGGAATCTCCCCCTGTGCTTCCCATCCCTCAAATCCCAAAGATTAGTCTCACCCAGACAGGGAAGATTTCGATGGCAGGAGATGGGTGACATCAATCCTCCCTTTAGGATGAGGATTTACAAATCCATCAGGAGCCTGGGGATGGGCAGAAAGTTCCCATTTTTAACAATATTCCCATGCCAACCTCCCGTTGATCCCAGTGTTCTGCAAATCCTCTCTGGTGCCTTTCAGAAAACTGAAACTTTGGCCTAATCCTCTCCCTAAA
>NW_020935624.1:0-420 GCF_003984885.1 Neopelma chrysocephalum
ACCTGGGGTGGTGGAAGGTGTCAGGGTTGGAATGGGATGAGCTTTAAGGTCCCTTCCCACCCAAACCATTCCAGGATTTTTGGGTTCAGTTCTAGAAGTGACTCCTTATCTCTGGAACATCTGCAAAGGGAATGGGCAGGAAAAAGCCTGGGCGGGATAAAACCCCTCATCAGGAAAAGGACCCGGGATTGTGGATTAACATCAAATACTGGGCAGTTGTTTTGTGTCATTTTGAGATCAATAAGACTTTTCCTGGATTATTTGATATTCATTCCAACCTGGTTCACTGTAGGTGAACTTTATATTTGGGATGGTTGTGGACTCCCCATCCCTGGAATTGTTCCAGGCCGGGTTGGATGGGGCTTGGAGCAACCTGGGGTGGTGGAAGGTGTCAGGGTTGGAATGGGATGAGCTTTAAGG
>NW_020935625.1:0-364 GCF_003984885.1 Neopelma chrysocephalum
GAACACAGGGGACATAAGGGGACATCAGCAACACAGGGGGACATCAGCAACACAGGGGACATCTGAGACACAGGGGACATCTGAGACACAGGGGACATCTGAGACACAGGGGCAGCTCTCCAGAGGGAGGCAGCAGAATTCCTTGAGAATCCCACCCTTGAGCCCTGTTTTCCTCCCCTGCAGAACTAACTCAGTGAACTAAAGCCCTCAGCTTTGTCAGAAGGAAACCAGGGTCTTTATTTCAGCTACAAGGACCAGCTTTGGAGGGGCTCAAGGGGAGCTGGCTCAGAACATCAGCCAAAGACATCTCCTACCCCGTTACTATACCTTTACTCCTGTGAGCATGCCCGTTGTGGAGACACTA
>NW_020935626.1:0-400 GCF_003984885.1 Neopelma chrysocephalum
GACATCAGGAACACAGGGGACATAAGGGGACATCAGCAACACAGGGGACATCAGGGGACATCAGCAACACAGGGGGACATCAGCAACACAGGGGACATCTGAGACACAGGGGACATCTGAGACACAGGGGACATCTGAGACACAGGGGCAGCTCTCCAGAGGGAGGCAGCAGAATTCCTTGAGAATCCCACCCTTGAGCCCTGTTTTCCTCCTCTGCAGAACTAACTCAGTGAACTAAAGCCCTCAGCTTTGTTAGAAGGAAACCAGGGTCTTTATTTCAGCTACAAGGACCAGCTTTGGTGGGGCTCAAGGGGAGCTGGCTCAGAACATCAGCCAAAGACATCTCCTACCCAGTTACTATACCTTTACTCCTGTGAGCATGCCCGTTGTGGAGACACTA
>NW_020935627.1:0-502 GCF_003984885.1 Neopelma chrysocephalum
CATCACAAATTTAATCCCATCAAAAATTTAACCTCTTATCACAAATTAAACCTCCCATCACCAATTTAACCTCCTCATCACAAATTTAATCCCATCACAAATTTAACCTCCCATCACAAATTTAATCTTATCACCAATTTAACCTTATCACAAATTTAATCCCATCACAAATTTAACCTCTTATCACAAATTTAACCTCCTATTACAAATTTAACCTCCCATCACCAATTTAACCCCATCACCAATTTAACCTCTTATCATAAATTTAACCTTATCACAAATTTAACCTCCTATCACAAATTTAACCTTGTCACAAATTTATTCTTCTATCACGGATTTATCCTCTTATCACAAATTTAACTTCCCAGTACAAATTTAACCCCCATCACCAATTTAACCTCCTAACACAAATTTAACCTTATCACACATTTAACCTCCTATCACAGATTTAACCTCCCATCACAAATTTAATCCCATCAAAAATTTAACCTCTTATCACAAA
>NW_020935628.1:0-415 GCF_003984885.1 Neopelma chrysocephalum
GGAGCTGGTTTGGAGGGGGGATCCCAGTGAGGCTCAGAGCAGCTTCCCGGCTCCTGGTTATCCCTGTTTTGCCAAGGAAATGGCGCCATCCTGGGATTTCCTGGTCGGGAGGGACCCCCCAGGATCATTGATCCAAATCCCTCTGTGCCTGAGCGTTCTCCGAGCTCTGGAAGCCTCAGGAGACCATCCCGGTGTCCATCCACCCCTTTTTCCCAAAATCCATCCTAAACCATCCTAAACCATCCTAAACCTGCCTCCAGCCATTCCTTTGGATCCCATCACTGATCCCACAAGGATCGGTGTCTGTCCCTCTTCTTCCCACCCCATGGAAGTTGTATCCAACTCTCCCCATTCCCAACGTTGGGAAGAGGATCCGCTGGCGGTGCCTGGAGCTGGTTTGGAGGGGGGATCCCAG
>NW_020935629.1:0-477 GCF_003984885.1 Neopelma chrysocephalum
TTTTGGGGACTCCCTGGAGATGTCCCCAAGGGCCACAGGGATTTTGGCGGACTCAGGATTGTAGGGACGTCCTGAATATGTCCCCAAGGGCCACTGGTACTTTGGTGATCTCAGGATTTTTGGGACTCCCTGGAGATATCCCCAAGGACCACAGGGATTTTGCTGGCCTTGGGATTGTAGGGACGTCCTGGATACATCCCCAAGGGCCACCGCTATTTTGGTGACCTCAGGATTTTAGGGACACCCTGGACGTGTCCCCAAGGCCCACAGGGATTTTGGTGACCCCCTGGAGGTGTCCCCAACAGCCTCCCTCCATTGGGGACTGAGCCCCTCCAGGCCCCCAGTAGCTCTCAGTGTCCCTCTCCATTGGGGTCCCACACTCCTCCCTAAGCCCCCAGCCCCCTGTACCTCTCTGGGCCCCTCCATTGGAGTCTGAGCCCCCCTCATTGGTGTCTGAACCCCCTCTACCTCTCTGAG
>NW_020935630.1:0-389 GCF_003984885.1 Neopelma chrysocephalum
TGACCCAAGATTTTTGGTGGCCTCAGGATTTTGGGGACTCCCTGGAGGTATCCCCAAGGGCCACAGGGATTTTGCTGGCCTCGGGATTGTAGGGACGTCCTGGATACATCCCCAAGGGCCACCGCTATTTTGGTGACCTCAGGATTTTAGGGACACCCTGGACGTGCCCCCAAGGCCCACAGGGATTTTGGTGACCCCCTGGAGGTGTCCCCAAGAGCCTCCCTCCATTGGGGACTGAGCCCCTCCAGGCCCCCAGTAGCTCTCAGTGTCCCTCTCCATTGGGGTCCCACACTCCTCCCTAAGCCCCCAGCCCCCTGTACCTCTCTGGGCCCCTCCATTGGGGTCTGAGCCCCCCTCATTGGTGTCTGAACCCCCTCTACCTCTCTGAG
>NW_020935631.1:0-751 GCF_003984885.1 Neopelma chrysocephalum
TCTGGGAATCCTCCTCTGGGAATCTTCCTCCAGGAATCCCAGGCGTGACTCCCTCATTCCCACTCCCACCTGGCTTCCCATTCCCATACATTGGGAATCCTCCTCCAGGAATCCCAGGCGTGGCTCCCTCATTCCCACTCCCTCTGCCTTCCCACTCTCATAACCCTGTCCCTCCTCCTCCTGCTCCCTCTCCCCGCATTCCCGAGTTTCCCGGATTACCTGGACCAGTTTGTCTATTCCCAGGGCTCGATCCAGCTCCGCCAGCTCCGTCTCGTCCTTCCCGCTCAGGAAGGACACGAGTTGTTCCAGCAGAGCCTTCTCGTCATTCCGACCCTCCGGAGTCGTGGGAGGGCACAGGAGCTCGTCCAGCTGGGAGCTGAGGCACTGCCTGGCCAGGGAAAATATCCAAGAGGAAGGAATTAAACTTCGGGAATCACTGGGAAACTTTGGGAATGGGGCAGGAAACAGGGAAAGCTTTGCTGTGGATCCCATGGGATGCGGCCTCATCCTGCCCATCCTGGGTTGGAAAACCTGCTTGGGAAGAGGGAACAAATCCCGGGAGCTCGTCCAGCTGGGAGCTGAGGCACTGCCTGGCCAGGGAAAATATCCAGGAGGAAGGAATTAAACTTTGGGAAAAGCTGGGAAACTTTGGGAATGGGGTAGGAAGCTGGGAAAGCTTTGCTGTGGATCCCATGGGATGCGGTCTCATCCTGCCCATCCCACTTGGGAAGAGGGAACAAATCCCAGCCAC
>NW_020935632.1:0-154 GCF_003984885.1 Neopelma chrysocephalum
TTTTTTGGGGATGGAATCTCTGCTGCTTCCCAGGCTGGATTTTCAGCTGGGACAGCAGGAGGAGCGGGAAAGCGGGAAAACTGGGATGCAGCCGGACCAGTTGGAGTCTCTCCTGCAGAGCTCCCTCTGGAAAACCCTCTTGGGAATAGGGAAC
>NW_020935632.1:254-407 GCF_003984885.1 Neopelma chrysocephalum
AGCAGGAGGAGCAGGAAAGTGGGAAAACTGGGATGCAGCCGGACCAGTTGGAGCCTCTCCTGCAGAGCTCCCTCTGGAAAACCCTCTTGGGAAGAGGGAACAAACGCCAGGAGCTCGTCCAGCTGGGAGCTGAGGCACTGCCTGGCCAGGGAA
>NW_020935633.1:0-316 GCF_003984885.1 Neopelma chrysocephalum
AAGCTGGGAAACTTTGGGAATGGGGCAGGAAGCTGGGAAAGCTTTGCTGTGGATCCCATGGGATGTGGCCTCATCCTGCCCATCCTGGGTTGGGAAGAGGGAACAAATCCCAGCCACGAATCCCAGCCACAAATCCCAGCAAACAGGAGTTTTTTGGGGATGGAATCTCCGGTTCTTCCCAGGCTGGATTTTTGGCCGGGACAGCAGGAGGAGCGGGAAAGCGGGAAAACTGGGATGCAGCCGGACCAGCTGGAGCCTTTCCTGCAGAACTCCCTCTGGAAAACCCTCTTGGGAATAGGGAACAAACCCCAGGAGC
>NW_020935634.1:0-1856 GCF_003984885.1 Neopelma chrysocephalum
AGCTTTGCTGTGGATCCCATGGGATGCGGCCTCATCCTGCCCATCCCACTTGGGAAGAGGGAACAAATCCCAGCCACAAATCCCAGAAAATAGGAGTTTTTGGGGATGGAATCTCCGGTTCTTCCCAGGCTGGATTTTTGGCCAGGACAGCAGGAGGAGCAGGAAAGTGGGAAAACTGGGATGCAGCCGGACCAGCTGGAGCCTTTCCTGCAGAGCTCCCTCTGGAAATCCTTTGGGAATGAGATGAACCCGGAACCAGAGGCATTCCGATGACGTCAGCGGGATTTGCTCCCGGAGAGGGCTGGAGCCATTCCCAAGGATCCCACGTGTTCATCCTTCCGGCTCCAGATGAGGCCCAGATGTCCGGCAGGGAGTCGGAGCCAAATCCAGGGAAAAGGGACACACTGCAGAGCCGGGAAGTGAAAATCCGGGATAATTTCCCTCTGGAAGAGCCAAAGCTGCTCCCGTGGAATTTCAGGCTCTTCAGCTCAATCATTATTCCCGACTTTTCCATGGAGGGAAAAGTTGTTTCTGGGATAACCCAAGAGTCATTCCCGCTCCTCCTCTCCCAGCTCCGGGCAGGGCTTGGGATCAGTCTCCGGGAGGAGATCCCGGAGATCCCGGAGATCCGTCGTGCTCCAAGGTTTCACCTTCCCAAGGTTTTCCATCCATCGGGATTTAAGGGGAAAACCCCGATCCGGAGGAAAGATCCCATAAAACCCCTGCCTGGGGTTCCCTTCTCCAAGAGGCATCATCCCAAAAATCCTCCGGCATCTCCGGCGCTCCGGGAACGGGATTGGGGTCCCGGTTGGAATGTTGGACCTTGTGGGATCGGAGGAACACGACCCGGAGCGCTCCGGGCTCGGAACGGGAGAGTTGGAATATCGTGGGAGGATTTGGGGAATGGGGATTTGGGATTTGGGATTTCCAAAGGAAGGATCTCCCGGGATTTCCTCGAGTCGGGATCTCATCCCGCATCCCGCCGGGAATTCTTTCCCACCCCGAAAGGAAAATTGTGATCCCAGCACGGACGGAATTCCCGTTTTCCTGCAGGAAGCGCGTTCCAAAGGCTCTCCCAGATTGTTCCGACTGGGAATGTCCCGGGATGAGCGCGTCCTTCCCGCTAGAGGACCAAATTCCAGAGGTTTTTCCAAAGCTTTCCCGGCCTTCTCCCGGCTCCGACAGCAGCCGCCATTCCCAGAGGATGGAATTGGATCTTCCCACCACAAATGCCTGGAATTCCTGATCCGGGGGGAACGGAGACTTTGGGAAGACGCCGCCGCTCCGACTTTTCCCACCTGGAATCCCGCCCGGATCCCGAGCCTGGGGTTCTCCTCCCAAATCCCGTTGGAAAAGCGGGAGCCAGGAGAAAATCCCTGGAAGCAAATCCGTCTCCTTCCAGCCAGAAACGTCTCCGAGGTCCCGGTCGGAGCTTGGAATAAACACCGGGAAAACAAGGATATTCCCAAGCCAAAAACCGGGATTGAAAGGGGAATTCCCGGCTTAAAAACCACCGGATTGTTCCAACCCCATGGATCTTATCCCAAAAAAATGGCAGCAGCAGGGATCGGAAAGGAAGTTGCTTCCCACCAGGAAGAGTTTGGGATGAGGGACCGCTCCGGGATTTATCTCCCGGCTCTCTGGAGGAAATTCCAAAGGTTTTCCATCCCAAAGTTCAGCCTTTCCAGCGGAAATCCGGGATCCAGCTGGAGCAGAGGAGGAAGAAGAGTTTGGAAAAGTTAATCCGAGGGAAAAGGAAATTCCTTGGATCTGGAAAAACTTCCTGGATGTGTCTATCCAAACCCTCCGGAAATCCTGGAATGCTGAGGGGAATCCAGAACCCTCTGGAAATCCTG